>NC_021161.2:51697112-51708223 GCF_000331145.2 Cicer arietinum
TGAACCCTTTTATACAAATTGTTTTCCTTTTAATACTTGAGAAGTGTTATTATGAACATGTTCTCAATAATGCTACTCATAAAACAATATGCGTGATATATTCTTTTCTTGAGTATTATTGAGAAGATAAAGATTCTTCTGGTTGTTAAAGTTCTTTTTGTTCTTTAATAACAAATTAAATAAATGACTGCATGATATATATTTTTGACGTGTATAATATATAATTTTTATAAGATAAATATAAGGTGAGATAATTGTGTTTCAATCTATGGTAGAAAATGATTCACACTTACTTTCTATAAAGCAAATCCAAAATGTATATTCTTTTACTATTAAACAGAATCATTGAAATTTCAAATATATATAATATCTGTGCAAGCTCTCTTCACTTCACTTGATAGCGATATGTAGCTATGCAAGTAACAAAATAATTGTGAGAAAGTGATGTGGTCCACTCGAGTCCATCTGTTGGTCGAAGTGAATTGTCCTAAGTCTCTATTCAGTTTACAATATCCAAATATTAGAAAGTGATGCAACAAAACCTGGCATGTTATTTATGTGAATTTGTGGCCACAAAAGACCAACATATCATACCTTCAATTCGTACTCTTTTGAGCTACAAGTAAATCTTACGTGAACATTATTTATATAATATAATTATACTTCATGATTCTAAATATAAGATGAAGTTGGATCAACAAAAATAAATACCTTTAATTTAAAATTTAAATTAAATACATAAATTTTTATTGATTAAATTTTCTTTTGTATTTAGGATTTAGGTTCGGAGAGAGTATTTTATTTTCCAATAATCAAATTCTCCTACTTGTTTTTATTTATTTTAGTTAGTAGCAAGTTTAATATCCTTAGTGTATTTAAATAAAAAGATAGTTCCAATTTTCTTGTCATTATTGTGAGCTTGGACGGTGCTGCCACTACTCTACAAACGTGGCGACCCATCTCTAGACTCTACTATAACCTCATTTTTTCTGACAAAATCTTACGTTATTATACTCAATTTATTATTTATTATATTCGTCCTAAATCTATTTAATTATTTTACATAATATTACAAAATATATATAAATAAAAGAGTAAGAATTATCCCTGTTATTTACCCAAAAAAAGTAAGAATTAATCATTTTATCAAATTATTATTATTAAGTATTCATATATTCACTATTATAATAAATATAGAGTAAACAAATTAAGATAAACATAATAAATGAATATTAATTAAATAGTATAATTAAAAATAATAATCAATATTACAACCAAAATTGAAAATTAATAAATATTTTACAAATAAATAATTCATTCTAGAATAGTATTATGCTTTTAGCTAGGTGTATAAAATCAAATACTCAGAATGTGTGTTGATAATTCAATAAAAAGAATCAATGAAAAAATGATTGTATCACACCTACAACATGGTAAATTATCGTTTAATTTTTTATTTTGGTAATTGTCGTTTGAATCTTTATCGAGACAATTACGTGAAACAATAAGACAAAAAAAAAAGTTTGAAATAAATTATCTCCGAACTTCAATAAAGAGAAATTATGAAAAAAAGTTATTTTTTTAATTATTTGAAAATATTTATTTTAAGAAATAATATTATGACATAATTTTTTAAAGAAAATATTAAGACATATATTTAAATAGTATTAAGATCTAATTGAACATATATTTATATATAATAAATATACAAAAAAATTAAATTGAAATAAATATTGAGAGTGGAATCTTAATAAATATAGAAAAGATTGATTGTGCATGATTACTGCCTTTTTAGTTTACACTCTTTACTTGCTGATGCCACATTTGTCTTCCAAACAAATTTTCATTTTCAATGCAAATTTCTCTTTCTTTTCCTTCAAGTATATCGAGATTCTTCTCCGAGATTTAATTCCGCAATTTAATACCAAAAATTCTCTATTCTCCTCAAAAAATTCATCATACAGTTTCACCACTTTCAAGCCTTCAAAGGTTTTTTTTTTTTTGGTAATTTTCCATTGTTTTTATTGCGAATTCGTTTAAAGGTAGAAACTTTCTTGTACAATTTTGAGATTAGAATTTTGGGTATTTATGTGTTTTTAGTTTCGAGGATCACAGTAATTTTGGGAGTGCAATGTTGTTTATATTTTTTTCAACCTCAAAACTTTATGATTCTGTTTTGTTCATTTATATTTAATTTATAAATTTATAATTAAGCTACATGATGGTTGTTTTTATGTTGATTTGATATTAGATATCTGAAATGTAGGGTAGTTTTGCTTTTTATATTTTAATGTGTTTGATTATGATAATATATAACTTTTTTGTTAATTTTATTTGTTGTAACATAATGTAATGTATTTTAGCAGGTACTAGGTTTCAATTTTCAAAGTTCAAAGGCCATAATTTTATTATATATTAAAGAAAAGGTACAATGGTAGCAAAAATCCGGAAAAGTGTTACTGATTATCCAAATTCAACAAAACCAGTGGTTGGAGAGATTGATACTAGGTCACCAATTCAGTCTGTTAAAGATGCTGTTTCTCTATTTGGTGAAGGTGCTTTCTCTGCTGAGAATACTTCCATTAAGAAGACAAAATCTTATTCTGTTGAGGTAATTCTTGTTTTTGGTTTTGTATCTGTATGTGTAATGTGTTGTTGAATTAACTTCAAATCCATAATGCAGTGTTAAGCTATAGTAGCTATTTTATAACATTTTGTACTAAATAACATACCGTGGAACAATAACCATTGTTTGAATTCCGTTATGCTACAGCGTTGTAGCACGCCTATTTAACAGAACTGCCATGCTATAATTTTAAAACTATATCTGAAGGTTGTATGTCATTAAGTATGATATTGGAGTAGTGATAAGTGTAAAATTCTTTCTTAAAATTGGTCTAGAAGTAATTGATCGAATTTTGTGATTCCACTACATGTTCTGGCAGAAAAAAGTTTGAGCCAGGTGAATTTTGAAGAAAAATTGAAGATGTGTTGTTATTAGTTCAAAATCTTCTATATTATATTTAGTTCATTAAATTCCGACAATGCGATCAACACTGCCGGGTTTCTGTATTTCGACTGATAGCTAATGACAAGTACTTATTTATATGTATAAGTTGCATCAATTACTTCCCCTCATTTACCTCATTAATTAACATCTTTTATACGTTTTAGGGGCCTAGATATATTTTTAAGACACACTAATACTATAAGTGTTGTCAATCGCAGAAAATAACGATTTGTTCAAATTACGCTATGCAAATGTGCTATAATGCCGCTATAGCTGTTACTTGACAATATTTTAGATTAAATAGCGCATTACGAAATAATAGCGACTTGTTCACATTATACTACGCAATAGCACTACAATGCCACTATAGCCGCTATTTAACAACACTGCATACTATGTAAAACTATCACTTTTCAAATTAGATTGTTAATTATTGGAGAAATTGATTCTGGGTGTTCTATTTAGACAAGCTGTATTCAGGGTGATTATTTTCATGTTCCTCCTTTTCAATGAAAGTCGCAATGTAAATTTACTTTGTGAGTTTAATACCGCATCTTTCAACTTACAAGCTTTATTATTTCATCAGAGTGTTTGGGCGAAGGAGACACAACTTCACTTAGCACAAAAAGAGCTGAAAAAATTAAAGGAGCAATTGAAAAATGCCGAAACTACCAAGGATCAAGTCTTAGTGGAGCTTGGAAAGTGTAAAACAACCGTTCTCGATCTGACACAAAGGCTTAAAGTTCTCTGTGAATCTAGAGAATCAGCAATTCAGGCAACACAAGCTTCGAAGAGTCTAGTGAAACAGCTTCAAGAAGAAAAATGCGGCAATCTTAATTTCACCAATGGTACTTCGAAAGAACAGTTAGAAACTACAGTTCAGAGGTATAAATCTATCATTACAGAACTTGATGTTGCAAAACAAGAACTGAGAAAAATTCGTCAGGAATGTAAGGAATGTTTGGAAGCAAGAATTTCTGCTTTCAAGCAAACAGCAGAAGCTAAAGATGCAATGGATGCAAACACCGAACGAGCTTCTGAGATTTCCAAAGAAATTTTAGCAGTACAAGAATCAATTCAGCAAATGAAGATTGCGTCTGTCGAAGCCAATCAACGGAAAAAAGAGATATTAGTTGAGAAAAATGTTCTGAGCCAATCATATAAAGCCACCTTTGAAGAATCAGAAAAGAAGTTGCATGCTTTAAAGAAGAATTTTAGTCAGGAACTCGTAAAAAATCTTGAAGTGCAGCTGACTGAGACAATGAATGAAATATCGACTCTCAAGGAAATGGAAATTAAAAAGATATCAGACTTTGAATTAGTGAAAAGCGTCATTTTGGTTCTTGATGGTGCTAAGGAATCACTGCAGAAAGTATCGTTAGAGGAAAACTCTCTTAGAAGCTTGGTGGATGCTCTTAGGATGGATTTGGAGAATGTACAAAGGGAGCACTCAGAATTGAAGGAGAAAGAACGCGAAACTAAATCCATCTTTGCAAATCTGCAAGCTGAGCTTGAGAAAACTGAGTCAGAGCTTGAAGTCTACATGATAGAAGAATCTAAAGTTAGAGGTGCATCTGAGGATATGATCTCAACGTTGAAACAAATAACCACCGAATCTGAAAATGCTCGGCGAGAAGCTGAAGATATGAATATCATGGCAATAAAATTGAATATGGAAGCTGAAGTCACCAAACTAGCACTAGAAGGTACGGAAACAAAGCTTAAAGTAGCATTAGAAGAAGCAGAAGCGGCAAAAGCAGCAGAGGCTAGTATACTTCATCAGATTAGAGTCTTATCCGAAAGTACTAGTGCTGCTCGCACCTCAACATCTGAATCTGGTGCTAGAATTACAATCTCGAAGGAGGAATTTGATTCCTTAAGCCGCAAGGTTGAGGAATCCGATAAACTAGCGAGCATCAAAGTAGCTGCTTCCACAGCACAGGTTGAAGCTGTGAAGGCAAGTGAAAAGGAAGCTCTCAAAAAGTTAGAGGAAACTCAGAAGGAGATTGAGGATATCAAGAAAGCAACAGAAGAGAACTTGAAAAAGGCCAAGACGGCCGAAGCAGCAAAGAAGGCAGTGGAGAGTGAGCTTAGAAGGTGGCGTGAGAGAGAGCAGAAGAAAGCAGCAGAAACCGCGTCTCGAATATTGGCCGAAACACAAATGTCGCCATCATCATCATTGTCATCACATTTATCTCCTAAGCACTACAGGTTTCAAAAGCAGAATTCAGCTCCAAAAACCATTGAGGTGAGGAAGTTTAAAAAAGAGAAAGTTTCAGCTTCGAAGAAAACTCTCTTGCCTAGTATTAGTGCCATCTTTCATAAGAAAAAGAGGCTGCATGTTGAGAAAGGATATCCTTCTTACCTTCCAGGTGAAAATCCTTTGTGAAATTTTGTTTTAGTTTTTGTGCAGCTCTTGCATGTGAGAGATTAAACATATTGGTTTATGTGAAAGTTGAGGCCTATGTGATCAGATTTTTGTCATAATCATAGTTTGAGAGAAAAGTATTTTCAAATATCAATAGTTTGGTCACAAATTCAGGATTTATGTTGCAGTAGATTATTGTATATTGCTACTTTGTTGCTGATATTGAGGTTTCGTGTCTTATAGTTTGATAAGCTTTTTGCAACAAGTTATGATGATAATATAATAAGCATTTGGAAAATTGTACCATTTTTTTTAACCTTATTCTGTCTTATCATTGTTCTAATTTCTTGATAAATAAAAAGAGAGACATTCTTGAAGCAATTGCTACTAGTAGAACGTGCTATGAACAATAAAAAGATATAAACTCTCAAATTTTAAATATATTTCACATTCAGTAAATCAAGGGAAAAAGAATTTGATAATTTAATGTAAAGATACATTTCTTCAAGTGAAGATTTTTTAGACTCATTTATGTGAAGTTATTAAAAATTGGTTTAGACTAAAAACTTAGGTGTAATTACAATTTAAGGCCCTTTAGTTTGAGTTATATATGAATCATGATTTTGTTCTCTCAATATTTTTTTTAATTATTTTAGTTTCTCAAATTTGAAAGTTAAATATTATATTGTCAATTTTCTTTCATCTAAAATGCATAAAGTCTCATTTTTCATTGAAATATTCGGGGTTTAATGTTTTGATTTGAGATATAAAATAATTTAAAAGTAATTTTTTTTAACATATTCATAAAATTTGGAAGATTTTGTAGAATGTGGCATTAGACATTTTGGGGGGTGGGGGGTTGGGGGGGGTCAATTTGAGAATTTCAATTGACAAATTGGAGACTAAAATATTATTAACAAAAAGTGAGATTACATGTAAAACCCAAATTAAAAGAACCAAGATTGTAACTAGAAGTTAAAATTTATGAATATTATTGTTTGGGTGATAGGATATAATGGAATCCAAGGGTTTTTGGTTGGCTGGCAAGTTGGACAATAAACATCATCATCTCACATATATTAGGATCTAGGTGACATGTGTCTTACATCATTTTAATTTTTTATATTAAAAAATATTTTCTGCATTAGCCAAAAATTATTGAGGAAGGTTGAATCGGTTGATAAACATTTGATTCGTATTCAATGAGAGCATGGTTTTAATTTTCTGTGTTTATTTAATTTTTCTGTGAAAGGTAAAATATGTTAAAAGGAAAATGATTTATATTTGAATAAATTATTTAAAAGTAGATTAAGTAATAAATTTTTTGTAAAAGAATAATTTTATATATAAAAATTTTAAAATTTTAATTTCAAATCAGAAATAAATTCAATTCTACTTCAAAATAAAATAATAAAATATAACAAAATAAATTTTACATTTTTAAAATCGATTTTAATTTTATAAACTGAAACTAAACAAACCCAAAATCAATTTTAATTTTATAAAAGTGAAACTAAACATACTCTCATAATAATTTAGTTGATGGACAATATAGAACTTTGATATGAACTCCATACTTATTTTTTACTAAATGAACCCCATACTCGACCCATTTACATTTTTTTCCTCATAAATTATAGGTACAGAGTAGACCATACAAGAAGAATTAATAAGGCCCACCAAAAAAGTAAAAAAAAAAAAGCCTAAAGATAAGAAAAGAACAATCTTGACGTCAAAAAAAGATAAGAAAAGAACAAAAAAGAATTTCAAACACTTTTTTTTTTCAAAAAAGAACCAATACAAACATTAAAAAGAATTGAATTGAAATAATCAATAGGGATACTAATAATTTAATGCTTAAATAAATGAGTTTAAAACATATAGAGGATGGTTCGATAAGGAAAAAATATGAAAAATTTCATTTGGTCGGCGCATTAGGTAATGGAATAATCACTAAACGCCACGTGTCATTTGACCAGAAACGAGTTTATAATACTCTCGGTTGCAGAGGAACACAACCTCTTCCATTTCCAACAACATCATCAAACCCCTCGAAAGAGAAAAAAAAAAAAAAACAGTCACTCATTTTGATTCTCTTGTTCACTCATTGTTACTCTGAATCACCAAAGATCGAAACTTTAACGCTATAAACGATGATGGGTAGTAGTAACAGAGAAAGAGATGAAACCCTTACATTCACAATCCCTTCATCTTCTTCTCATTCTTCACCAATCACTGGTTCAGACCAACTTGATAGTTACCTCACCGACCCAAGAAGCGCTTCTGGAAGTTTCCAGAACGAGGGTCTTCTTTCCTCAGGTGAATCTGCTGATGTTGAGTTTGGATTTTCTCGACCTGATTTTAGACAGAGTTTGCTTGTTGGTACTGTTGAACTGTACGAACGCCACGTGTTTCTTTGTTATAAGAATCCAAGGTTTTGGCCACCAAGAATTGAGGCTGCTGAGTTTGATCGATTGCCTAGGTTGCTCTATGCTGCTGTTAAAGCAAGGAAGAATCATATGAAGAAGGAGGTGTTTTACTTTACTTTGCTTTACTTTTTCATTACCCCTTTTCTTATTATCTGTGTTGGTTTTGTGTTTTTTTTTTTTTTGGTGATTGATTGGTTATAAAGTTGTAAAAATAAGAGCTTTTGGGTTTTGTTTTTGGGGGGTGATGAATTATGAATGCATGATCTACTTGAAATTGGTTGGTGTTAAGTTTCTTTAGAGTGAGGTTTTAACTCTTTTTGTAAGTTAAATGTATGATTGGTTAAATGTGTGTTTGGTTCTACCTTAACAAAAATTGATTTTGATTAAAAGTTAGATGAATGTACGGTGATGTATGTTTTGATACATTAATGGAGAAGGGAGTTGAACCATAAATTTGAGGCTAAAAATCGATTCTACACATATAGAATCAATTTTGACTCATTTAAAAGTGGAACCAAGCATACACTGAGTGCTAGCCAAATGTGTTGTTAGAATGTGCTAATTGGTTTTTGTTTTGAAATTTGTGACTTGACTTTCCTTTGCTAGACCCGGCTAACGATATGTGAGGGTCATGATGGGACTGAAACATCTAATGGGGATGTGTTAATTTTTCCGGACATGATCAGATACAGGTTAGTGTGAGTTTGTGTTTTTATTTTTGCAATTCTTTATTCCCTTGTGAAATTTTTCTGTTGTTTACCTTATCCTAGATTGTTGTCGGCTTCAAAATGTTGTGTTAATATTGCAGGAGATTGACACATTTTGATGTTGAAACTTTTGTTGAAGAAGTTCTTGTGAAGGATGGAGAATGGCTACCTGGAACACCTGAAACCTTGAAAGGTTCGTATGTTTTTGTGTGTTCACACGGATCGCGTGATCGCAGATGTGGGGTTTGTGGACCTGTTTTGGTTAGTAGGTTCAGGGAAGAGATAGAGTTTCATGGTCTTCAAGGTAAAGTGTTTGTTAGTCCGTGCTCGCACATTGGGGGACATAAGTATGCAGGAAATGTCATTATATTTGGATCAAACATTAACGGAGAAGTCACTGGCCATTGGTAAGGAGAAGACCTACACAGTTATGAACATTCATTTTTATCACAGAACTTCCTTTTTACTAATTTAATTGTTGAAAACCATTGTTTACCGTATTGGTTATTTAGCTAACCTATATTCTTCTCAACTAAAATAACCAGGTATGGATATGTTGCCCCGGAGGATGTTCCTCTATTGCTTCAACAACATATCATGAAAGGGGAGATTATAGACTCATTATGGAGGTAATTATTTTTTATAATTCTTTATTTTTCTTAACTGTTTTGGCTAAAAGATTTTTTTTTAAGATTCGTCATCTAAATGACAATAGCTGGTTGCACTCTCTATCTCTTTCCTGCTGGCTTTTTTTCTTTTTTGGGAGCAGTGGCTTTTTGCTTATTTGTGGGGTTAGAAGATAATTTTACATATGTTTGTAAGAGTATGCCAAGGAAGGTGAAATTTTAGTTATATTCATTAGGCTTATTGCCATCTTCAAGTAAAAAATATAGAAGTTCAGAAAGAAATGAAAGGTTAATAGATTAATAGTACTAGAGAAGTTTTCTCTTAAATTATTTTTAATTTTAAGTTTTTACTTTTTAACTCAACTGATATATGTTCATACCCTTTATGGTATGGTATGGCAGCTTTGCTCTATATGCATTTAAGTGGGATCTTTGATCCGCGAGTTCTTTCGTTAACTGTTTAATTTCTCTATTTAGCATTTACAATTATACTCATAAAACATGTTATCCTCTCCAAAGGTTTAATTTTACCCTTTACTTAAACAAAGTACTTATGATGGGTAATTCGACTACCATTGGTATTGCTCATGGTCATCAAATCACGAATCGGGAAACCTGTTTTTTAAATTGTGAATTGAATCTTATTATGAATCGTAAGGTTCGTACGATACATTACCAATTAAAACACGACATTTTTAAGTAAAAAGAAATTACCTAGCACAATTTTTTGCTAATATATCATTTGCTAATCTCAAAATAACTAAGATTCAAGTCATAAGACAAATGACCGAAGAAAGTCACTCACTATACAAAGTTAATAAAAAAGTGGTTGGCTACACTAAGTTTAGGTTGTGATTTGTTAGAATGCATCAAGATTCATCATAGTGAATTGTATTTAACATGAGATTCGTGTCCAATATAGATACACACTAGAGATTTGTATCGATTTGGATCATTTGTGTATCGATTCAATATACGAATCCAATATATCAGAAGATACTAATAACCATGTATTGATATAAAAAATATAATATTTATCTGGTTGATGAGTTAAGAAAACTTTCAAAAATATGTATGTCACTGGAGCATATTCTGACTTGTATACATTGTTACTTCTTTGAATATTTCCATCAGGGGTCAAATGGGTCTATCAGAAGATGAACAAATAAATAAGCAAGAACAAAGGCTTCTACTGAACGGCATCGAAAAATTCGAAGAAAGCTCTGCACCAAATGGATCTCAAGACGATTTGGTGAGCTGCTGCCAATCAAATGGAGTGAGTTGCTGCCAAGAAAATAATGGAAACTCTTCCTTTTGTCAGAGTAATGTGTCAGTGGAAAATGGAACAAGCTCCGATGTCATCGAGACTGAGGCAAAACATTCAGCTGATAATAAGAGAAGCGAAGCGGTGATTTCTCGGACCAACAGCGGGAAAGGAGCTTCGCGCAAATTTCATTCCATGACAACATGGCTTGACAGCTGGGAGCACGAAGATACTTATGCTGCTCTTGCTGTTGTCTGTGCTGCAGTATCGGTCACCATTGCGTATAACTGCTTCAAACAATTGACATAGGAGGGATCAACATTGTCAATGCATTATTTAGGTCAGTGTACTTGAGCTTTAACATATTTTGAATAAACTCTCAATTTTGTTCCTAAACTGCTATTCTCTCTACTATGTAGTCCCTAAACTATAGAAATATAATAAGTAGTCTTTAAACTATTTTTTTATCTAGTAATTTAGTCTCTAAACTTTCATTTTATCTCATATTTTAAAGCAACTGCGGAACTAACATGATGGATTAATAATAGTTTAGAGACTACTTACTATACAGTTTGGGGGCTAAATAGGAGAGAATGATAGTTTAGGGACTAAATCGAAGATTTACTCGCATTTTTTTATATCAGCTTCTTGTTTTCTGATGCTTGTGTTGTAATTCAGATCAATCCTTAATGGACATGCAGGGAAAG
>NC_021161.2:51708317-51741085 GCF_000331145.2 Cicer arietinum
AAAGAGTGGGATCTCAATGATGAATGTGAATTTGTGTGCTTTACTGATTGTGGAATATTATTGGCTAAGGCATTTATTTATAAATTCGCCAGTTAGCTTATAATCTGTACATATAAGAAACCTTAGCCACAGAATATGAAGTATTATCAGTTTGTTTAGGTAAATTTGATTTGTAACCTTTTTTCAATTTAATGTAAAGCTTTGGTGTTCCTCAAACTTGCTAGTTAATCCAAGATTTGAGGCACACAGAATATTCAAAGTGTCCCTTGCAATGTTTTTGTTTTATGTGGTAAAAGACTCGAGCACCTTTAGCAAGTGGTTAGGATTTTCAAACATTGACTCTAGTCGATATAGATAATCGAATTAGGACGTGAGAACTCTCCTTGTGTGTCAAATAATGGAACGCAGAATAATCATAATCTCATTTCATAGACTTATTTGAGAGCGCTCTTCAAAAATCCTCGAAAACTCATCAAGAGAGGCCTACAAGTCCCAAAAAATTTAGAAAAATCGTGCCACATATAAAAGGACAATTGATCGTTACAAGTTCCATCAGTGTTAAGCATCACCCGTCTTAAGATAAGATGATTTATGATATGTTGATAGTGTAAAAAGAATTTTGATGTTATTACATCAAAATTAAACTATTTTATAATCGTTAATTACATTTTCTTTAAAAATGATCCATGAACATAAATACCATATTATATTTTTAGGGTCTTATAATTATAACTGACAGGTACCGAGAACATGAGTATATATAATATATACCTTTCACTCTAAATATATTGTTGACACACTCTGTACTCAAAATTAATTGATAGGTAACTCATAACAATTACTCTTCCTCACATACGAGTGTCTCGTTTGAGGGACTAAGAAAATACTATTAATGTACATTGGAAAATGAATGATGCATGTTCATATGTAGTATTAATTAAAGAGTGTAATTGAATAGTAATATAATTAATATTACATGAAAAATTAAAAGAGTAGTATATTTTGAGACAATTGTTTTTACAGACAGGTCAATTGTAAAATGGAGGAAAGTAACATCTAAAATTCAATTTATTTTCCTTATTTTTAATTAGCACGAGATTTTATATATATAAAGGTTGATGTCAACCTTAAGCAATATTTTTTCGTCATCAACTTAGTCAACTATTTTTATTATAAAAACAATGAAAAATGTAATTTGGTTATTTTTATATACTATATATAAAAGTTAATATTCATCTTATGCAGGATTTTCATTCTAAAATCATGGTCAGTCAACTATTTTTATAATAGAAATAAGAGAAAATTGCATTTACCTCCTCTGAGGTTATATTATATTAAATGACACTAACACCCCTTCTAGTTCTAAAAAACCTGCATCAAATATTTTGTTGTCACATTTATATCTATTCATGTTATATACTATATGACACAATTAGATGTTTTATTTTAATTTGTAAAATGTACAACTATATATCTGATATTTGTAATTTTGAAAGGTATAATTATGTTCTTAGTAGCACATTGGAGGACATATTTTAGTATTTTTTTTTATCAATGACAGCTAAAGTTGAAATAGTGAAATAAAAGAATGTTATGCACAATTTTTTTAGCGAGCATAGAGGAGGTGGATGTTTTTTCATGTAATTTGATTATCTATATATCTTATATATAAAATTTGATGTCAATCTTAAAGCAATATTTTTCCTCCAAAAATACAATCAACTTGTAATTTAAAATTATCTTATCGTACATTACATGAATCCAAAATCTAGAGGGATGATTTAGGATCAAATTTTGGTTCCAAATTACTTCTCTAATTTTTCTTCTTCTTTTTTTTTTATTTAATTTAAATAAGTGATTGTTATATATATTTAATATTTTTTTATGTTTTTTTTTTGGGGATTTTTTCATCTTGCGACATTTCGATTTTCCTTCATACTGCGGTATTTTTTGAGTTCAAATTAACATATCAACTTTGATTTAATGCATAGTCAATCAATGGTTTTGATATATTCAACGTTATAGCTCCAGAGATATGGTTATTCTTGACATGTTAAGTTTGTAGATATTTTGCCATTTAATATTATGAAACTTAATGTTGTAAGTTTGTTCACGAATTTATAATTTTCAAATTTAACGACTTTAAATTATATTATTTTCGATCTATGTAATTTAGATTAATTTGAGTGAATGAATATTGTTTTTTTAATAATGTTTGATTATTTATGATATCATTTTTCTTTTAGTTGTTAATTTATTAGGCCTTAATTTATTAATTCACGACCTTTTTTTTCTTTCAAATATTAATTAGTAGCTGTAAAATTCACAACTTTCAAATCGTTAATGCTCAAGAGTAACACAACAGTTACATGTTCAACAACCATTTGAAAAATCATTCAAATTACTATTATTATAAAATAAATAATACATGGGATACAGTGACAATTGTTTTTTTTCTTTTTTTTTTTTTTCTGTTTTAATTTTAAGAAAATCGTACTATAATAATTCAAAGTTTAATTGAGAAATAAATAAAATCTGATTGAAAATAATTCCAAAAAATAAATAAAATTTAATTAAAAATAATTCTAATTAATATTTGAATTTCAATCCTCCGAATTTTTTCACTAAATTTTATTTACTATTCAAACTTAATCACTTCTAAGTTACAATTACTTTTGACTCTTGAAAGAGATATTGAACAATATGTTATTTTTATTTAACGTTAGAGGAGACACTAGACACTAAAAAAGTATTAATTTAAGTTTAACTCTAAAATACATTGTTTTTAAGAAACCCAAAATACATGTTTATAAATTTGAAAACCAAACAAAAATATATATATATAAGGATGATGTCAAACACTAACCATGTACGTTGATTATACTTTTATATATGGTGAATTAAATGTAAGTTCCATTGGTATTCTTTTTAGGAATCCGGTGAGGGAACCGACGAGAGAACTCACGATGGTCGGAGGCAGAGGGAAGTTTAGGTTGGCTATTGGTTTTGCTGAAATTAGAACACAGTTTCTTAATGTTACAACTGATGATGAGATTATTGAGTATATAATATAACTGTTTTCTTAATGTTGCAACTCTCGCACTTTTGTCTACATATATATTTGGTTTTATTTTAATAAGGAATAATTTTATTATGGATTAAATAAAATTTTAGTCTTTATAAATATATTATAATTCATTTTTAATACTTTTAATATTATTTTTAAATAATGGTTCATCAAATATTTTCTTTAACAATTTTTGTTTCTGTTTTTTAATCAATTCATGCTTATTGTTGGGATTTTTGAATGATTTTTTGAATGCTTGTTAAAACATTATAACAATCTCCCACAAAAATTTAGAATTTTTTTAACATAAAAGAACTTAATAAATATTTGATTTATAATTATTTAGGGTTTAGGGTTTAGGGTTTAGTTTTTTTAACATAAAGAGGTTTACAATTATTTATATTTGATTTATCTTTTATTAAAAAAAATTCTAAATTTTTGTAGCGGTGATTCTTACAATATACTAAATATACTTGCAAAAAATTATTCAAAAATTTGAATGATACTCATAAGTTGATTGACAAGTAAAGATCAAAATTATTGACAAAAAATATTTGAACCACTATTATTTGCAGGAGAACTTTAAAGAGACTAAAAATAAAATATAATATATTTATAGAGACTAAAAACTTATTTAACCATTTTATTCTTATTATACTTATTATTATTATTATTATTGAAAAAATATTAAATAAAAACATTAATTATACTTAATTAAAATATATTTTAATTCAAACCTTTTTTTCAATTTAATTTGATTGAACTTAATGCACATTTTATTTCTAAACTAAGTTAGTTCATATCGTTGTTATAACAAAAGTTTCACTAAAGTCATCGTGAAGTTAGAAAGAAAAAAAAAAGGAAGATAATGTATGTGAAATTTTACATAAATTTAAAATTATTTAATATATTATTAATATTCATGAATATTAACGGTGTTCATACATAAGATGTTAATTTGGATATATCTTAATAACATGTCAAATGATTTTAGATTATATTAAACTTTACATGTATTACCTATACAATATAAACTTTTAATTTAACAAAAGAATTAAAAGAAAAAATAAAATTAAAACAAATAAAATTTATTAATAGAGATCGAGAGAAATTTAAATAAAAATGATTTAAACTTGTTAGTTCTTTAAATCTTATTTGACAAAATTTCTTATCACATTTGCTTTCTTTTTTCTTTTTTGTCGTATTTTTTCAATTTAAACAAATAAAGTCTACTTTTACTTCTAGTTTTTAGAAGAAAACAAAATATTCAAATCAAATAATTTTTTATTGGTATATTAATTTCATATATTGATCCTATTTAATTTTAAATAATTATATATTTTTTTATTCCCTTAATGCAGCTAGTGAACTACCACATATTGATGACAAGTGTGGCAAGTCTTCAATTCAAATAAATCAAACCCCAACTCCACCACTTCCAAGTGGCATTCCCACAACATACATAGTCTGGGATGAGAATAAACTAGACCGTCCGACAGAGGTCTATAGCCTGATCTACTTATAGCCTGAATGTTTAAAAGTTTGAAATATAAATTGGATCAACCATCATGCAATTCAACTAATGTCCCACTGATTCAATCAATTATCCATTAATTTATTACTTTAACCTAATCGAGCATCGGTCTAGTTCTTAAATTCTTAAAACACTAGCAGAAACTGAAAATATATTAACAATATGAAATAAACATTCAAATGGGTTCACGATTAAAAATTGATAAATTAATATTTTATATAATAAATTTATTGTATATTTAGAGTTAAATAGCTAGTCTATTAGTAAAAAATTGCATCGTTTCATAATCAAAATTATAATTTCTATGTCACAATTAAACTAATTCAGATTGAATCGTTTTACCGTCAAAATTATAATTCATATGTCATAGTTAATTTAATTAGGTTAAATTGAACTCTAAGATCATGTAGATTATAATTTATAAGTCATAGTTAGTCTTATTAGTTTAAATTGAATAGTTGAATCATCAATATTTGAATTTTAAAGTCATTGTTTGAGAAAGCGCTGTAATATGTCCACCCATATATGAGTTATGGGTGTGCATTTTAGAGCGCTTTTTTGAGAAAGCGCTGTAAAATGCACACCCATAACTCATATAATGGGGTGCATATTACAACACTTTTTGTGAAGAAGCGCTGTAAAATGTGCATAACAAGCGCGCGTTGTATTTACATGTTTTATAGTGCTTTTTTAAAAGCGCTGTTGTATCATTTAGGGCGCTCGTTTCCACAGCGCTTATTTTTTTGAAAAAGCGCTGTAAATGGCTTAAAAAAAACGCTGTAATATGCGTTTTTTCGCGTAGTGGTTGGAATGAATTTGTTAGAATCTTGATAAAAATTATGTATTTTTAAATAAAATGTATTTAAAAATCTTTAAAAAAAATGCCTAAGAACATGTTAATAAATATTTTAAAAATGTAATGCTCTCATTTTGTATTGTCTATATATATCGCACTTTAAACTAATATACAGGTGAGACATAGATTATCTATTCAAATATTGTGGATAGTTTATCTATAATGATGTGGGAACTAATAAAAAATTAAACATATTTATTTAATTATTTATGTCATATTTATTATTTTATTTTATATATTATTATTTTCCTTATTTACATATTCACCCTACTTTCTAGTAATAAGACTTTATTTTTAATTAATTACATTTAATGTTTTTAAGCATCAAATTAATGACATATTCCAATCATTTAAAAAATATCAAATCATAAACGGCAAGTGTTGAACCTAAAAACTCTAAGGTAAGAATGAATCATAAAACCTCTTGACCTAAGTTGATTACATGTGTAGTCAAGATACATCATGAATTTAATTAGTAATTAACGTTTCCACAGCGCTTATTTTTTTGAAAAAGCGCTGTAAATGGCTTAAAAAAAACGCTGTAATATGCGTTTTTTCGCGTAGTGGTTGGAATGAATTTGTTAGAATCTTGATAAAAATTATGTATTTTTAAATAAAATGTATTTAAAAATCTTTAAAAAAAATGCCTAAGAACATGTTAATAAATATTTTAAAAATGTAATGCTCTCATTTTGTATTGTCTATATATATCGCACTTTAAACTAATATACAGGTGAGACATAGATTATCTATTCAAATATTGTGGATAGTTTATCTATAATGATGTGGGAACTAATAAAAAATTAAACATATTTATTTTATTATTTATGTCGTATTTATTATTTTATTTTATATATTATTATTTTCCTTATTTACATATTCACCATACTTTCTAGTAATAAGACTTTATTTTTAATTAATTACATTTAATGTTTTTAAGCATCAAATTAATGAGATATTCCAATCATTTAAAAAATATCAAATCATAAACGGCAAGTGTTGAACCTAAAAACTCTAAGTTAAGAATGAATCATAAAACCTCTTGACTTAAGTTGATTACATGTGTAGTCAAGATACATCATGAATTTAATTAGTAATTAAATGTATGCAATAAAATAATTAATTCACACATTAATTTTTTCATGTAACTTTATATATATATATATATATAATTTATAAGATCATGTACATTATAATTTATAATTCACAGTTAGTCTAATTAATTTAGATTGAATAGTTGAATCATCAATAGTTGAATTTCAAAGCCATTGTTTGCCTAACTAGATAGGAATGAATTTGTTAAAATATTGATATTAGTGTTTTTAAGTCAATGTTGGTCTAATTAGTTAAACTTGAACTTTTGCATCGTCCAAATTATAATTTGGTATTCATAGTTAATCTAATTAATTATTATTGAACTGTTGGATCATCAAAATTCGATTTTATATGTCATTGTTAGTTTAATTAGTTTAAATTGAACCGTTGAATTATCAAATTTATAATTTGGTAATCATAGTTAGTCTAATTAGTTAACATTAAACCGTTGGATAATCGAAATTAAAATTTATAAGTTATATTTAGTTTAATTAGGTTAAACTGAACCACATAATCATCGAAAGTTGAATTTAATAGTCAAAGTTACTCTAATTAATTCACATTAAACCATTGAATCATCAAAATTAGATTGTCTAAGTCATAGTTAGCTTAATTAATTAAGAAATAACTATTTGATCAACACAATTAGAATTTCTAAGTCATAGTTAAATAAATTAGATATGATTGAACCATTAGATCTTTGATATTAGAATTTAATAGTCATTGGTATTCTAATTAGCTAACACCAAACAATTTGATTATCAAAATTAGAATTTATGAGTCATAGTTAGTCTATAACATACATATGTTCCAAAGGGACTGCGGCATAATAACCGCTTTAAAACCGAAGAGACTGGGGAATAATAACCGCTCTAAAACCGAAGGGACAGAAAGAAAGGGGGAGAAGTGGCTCGAAAATTAGGCGAGCAGAATATAAGAGGGAGAAAAGAGAAAGGTGGGAAAAGCATCCAACTTTGGTGTACTTTTCACAATAGCTTGAATCTCATTATATAGTGATGGAAGCAAAGTCACATATGTTTTCTAAACAATGTGGGACTTTAGTATGTATAGAATTGAAACTACACAAAATACGATAGTTTTTTAAAGTGGGATTTCAAAAAATATTCTTACCAATGTGGGACTTGAATTTTAAAAAACAAGTTTCTTTCCACTTAAATTTACAAAAAATATTTCTTTCCAATGTGGGACTTCAACACATTTTTAAATTCACACTATAACATACATATGTTCCAACAATATGTTTTTGGACAAAAGATATCAAATTGTGACAAAAGATATCAAATTAGTGTTGGTGACGGTGCATATATTTATACACACAATTATATCATAAAATTCATTCATTTAATTCCATTTAATTAGAAAGATTCATTGCATCCAAGTTTTAAAATGTTGATCACAATATTTGTATTTTGCAGCTGCCATTATTTATTTATGAACATTCACAAATAGTTGAAGTTGTTGATTTTCTATTTATATGAGAATTGAAGTTGCAGATAACAATTTGAAAATTGTATCTATAATTAAATCAATTCCATAGATAATTATTTTATTACAATATTGAAGTAATATCAATATATATTTATTTTAATTTTAATTATGGTAAACAGTTATATTATACTCAATAATCCCATCACCAGTTGTAACATTAAGAAAATGTGTACTAATTATAGCAAAACCAATAGCCATCCTACACTTCCCTCTGCCTCCGACCACCGTGAGTTCCCTCGTCGGTGCGCTCACCGGATTCCTGGAAAGAATACTAATGGAACTTCCCTTTAATTCACCATATGTAAAAGCATAATCAACATACATAGTTAGTGTGACATCATCCTTATTTCGGCTAGATGACACATATAAACCTTGTGCATTTCCAATAATCTTTGATGTTTCCTCAGGACCTTCCCTAAGAGGATTGTCAATTGCATAAACATTACCAAACGTTGGAGACAAAGTAGTTTGGTTGGCATGTGCCACAACAATTGCACTAGGATTATTTCCTGTATGAATATCAAAGTAATAGAAGTGAAGGTGAGTTACCGAATTATGTGGTGCCATTGAAAGTATACTTTTAGAATGATAATATTCAGAATTCACTAAGTTGATTATAAAACAGAGAAGTAAGACTAAGAATGAGGTGAATTTGTTTCCCATGTTTGATTTCTTCTGTTTTTTAATATTCTTGCTTGATGCTTTTTTATTTGTATGATCATAGTGCAGTCTATGTATATATATTAGTAAAAAGAAAATATATAATAGTATCATCAATAATAAATTAATTGAAAAGAGCATTAATATGATAGTAGAAATATGAATTAACTTTTTTAGGGAAGAAATATAAATTAATTAATATAAATACAATTAGGAAATTCATCGACAATTATATTTGATAAAAAATCTTATAATTAAATGAATGTTTGGTTTGAAAACTATATATATTATCATGATACAATGTATATATGTTTTTTTATTTTTAAATTGGGGTAGGAGGGATTTTTATTTGTTATTGATCAAAGTGGTACTAACGTTTTCAAGAAAATTTAAATTTAATATCTAAAGATTATTTGATTAAAAAACTAGCCCCTCAAATACCTTAAGTAATATATATGTTTGGTTTGCAAATTATAAATATGTATTTTGAGTCTCTTAAAAACAATGTGTTTTGGAGTCAAATTTAAATTAATACTTTTTTCAGTGTGTCTTCTCTAACGTTAATTAAAAATAACATATTGCTTATCTCTTTGAAGAGTCAAAAGTAATTTCACTTAGAGGTGATTAAGTTTAAGTAGTAAATAAAATTTAGTTAAGAATGGAGAAGGATTGAAATTCAAATATTAGTTGGAACTATTTTTAATTAGATTTTAGTTATTTTTTATTAAACTCTAAACTAGAGTATGATTTTCCTAAAATTCGAAACAGAAAAAAAAATGTCACTTAATCACATGTATTATTTATTTAATAATAATAATAATAATAATAATAATAATAATAATAATAATAATAATAATAATAATAATAATAAAGTAAGCGTTCTTTATTTTCTACTCTTGAGCATTAACTATTTGAAGTTGTGAATTTTACAGCTATTTATTTTTATTTGAAAAAAATAGTGAATTAATAAATTAAGTCCTAATAAATGATTAATTAAAAGAAAAATGATATCATAAATAATCAAATATTACTCTAAACATTCTTAAAAAAACGAATATCCATTCAAAATCGATCTAAATTACATCGATCCGAGAATAATATATCAAGTCTCGTGTTAATTAAGAATAAGAAAAGCAAATTGAATTTTAGGTGTTACTCAGTTCATTTCACGATAAGTGATTTATGTGTACAAATAATTGTCTCAAAATGAACAATTTTTTTAATTTTTAATATAATATTAATTATATTGTTATTCAATTGCACTCTTATGGTGATATCATGTTTGTGATAGTAATGGAGCCTCTATCTTTAGGATGAATGATGTTTAACACTTATGAAACTTGTTACTAACAATGTGAATTTTCGAAGATATTTGAAGAACGCTCTCAAATAAGTTTATGAAATTATGATTATTTTGCGTTCCATTACTCACTTCATAATTTGATTTTTGATATAGACTAGAGTCAATGTTTGAAAATCCTAACCACTTGCTCAAAGTGGTCGAAACAACAATCGAGTCTTTTACCACTAGTTAGGCAAACAATGATTTTGAAATTCAAATATTGATGATTCAACTATTCAATCTAAACTAGTTAGACTAACTATGACTTATAAATTATAATCTACATGATCTTAGAGTTCAATCTAACCTAATTACATTAACTATGACATATGAATTATAATTTTGACGGTCAAACGATTCAATCTTAATTAGTCTAATTGTGACATAGAAATTATAATTTTGATTATCAAACGATGTAATTTTTACTAATAGACTGACTATTTAACTCAAAATATATAATAAATTTATTATATAAAATATTAATTTATCAATTTTTTATTGTGAACCCATTTGAATGTTTATTTCATATTGTTAATTAGTTTTCAGTTCCTACTAGTGTTTTAAGAACCTAACTTAGAGTTTTTAGGTTCAACACTTGCCGTTTATCATTTGATATTTATTAAATGATTATGAAATATCTCATTAATTTGATGCTTAACATTAAAATAAAATCTTATTAATAGAAAGTAGGGTGAATATGTAAATAAGGAAAATAATAAATATGTTTAATTTTTATTAGTTCCACATCATTATTATAGATAAACTATCCACAATATTTGAATAGGTAATCTATGTCTCACCTGTATATTAGTTTAAAGTGCGATATATATAGACAATACAGAATGAGAGCATTACATTTTTAAAATATTTATTTACATGTTCTTAGGCATATTTTTTTAAAGATTTTTAAATACATTTTATTTAAAAATACATAATTTATATATTTTTTAACAAACAAAAACTTATCTCCCACGCAAATATTTTTAATCACAATCAGAATTAAATATTTTTTGTTTGCTTTGAAATTGTTTTAAAAGTTCATTTTGATTTTATAAATTTAAAAACAATCGAGTTGATTTTTTAATTTATGTTAGTTAACACAATTTAATTCTTTTTGTTAAATATATTTAATAGTTTAGGAAGATTTAAAAGGGCATAAATGAAAATGACATTAGCAAATCCTACCAAAGGTGTTGAATCCCACCATTTTATCTATCTTTATATTTCCTCTCAACCAACTATTTTGTTAGTCTAAGTTGGATTTTACTTCAACAAAAAAATGATTGATTTGAAAAAAGAAAAAAAAAACAAGAAAATGATTGTAGCCATATAGTACATCACAAATGTAGATAATATCATTAAATAAGTCCATATTCTATTACTTACCAATACTCAAATTTTTATTAAATAATTTTGACTTACATATCTTTATTATTCTATTTTAACTAATAAAATGTAAATCTAGAGTATTTTGGATTGACATGTTACAGAGGAAACAGAGAGAGGAAAAGAATATGTAGTAGCATATTTAAATGAAATAACAGCCCCATTAGCTAAGGGTTTTCCATTATTAACCAAACAATCATTATATATTAGGCGTTTGAAAATGTTTGGGTTAATAAGTGTGGCAGAACTAAACACGCCACATGCAACATGAATGTTTGAGATAACACAACCACTAACACATGTGTTTGAAATCTCAACTGTGTATGTGGGAATGCCACTTGGAAGTGGTGGAGTTGGGCATTGATTTATTTGAATTGAAGACTTGCCACACTTCTCATCAATAGGTGGTAGTGCACTGGCTGCATTAAGGGAATTAAAAAAAATATAATTATTTAAAATTAAATAGGATCAATATACGAAGAAATTAATATGCTAATAAAAAAAATTCATTGATTTGAATTTTTTTTCTTTCTAAAAGCTAGAAGTAAAAGTAGACTTAAAAAAACAATAATCGGAAACATAGCCAAAACGTAAATACGGGAAAAAAAGAAAAAAGAAAGCAAATGCGATAAGAAATTTTGTCAAATAATATTTAACGAACTAACGAGTTTAAATCATTTTAATCTAAAATTTTCTTGATCTTTATTTCTTTTAATTTTATTTTTTCTTTCAATTTTTTTGTTAAATTAAAAGTTAATATTGTATAGATCATGCATGTAAAGTTTAATATAATCTAAAATTATTTGACATATTGTTGAAATATATCAAAATTAACGTCTTATGTTAATATTTATGAATTTTAATAATATAGCAAATAGTTTTAAATTTGTGTAAAATTTCACATGCATTATGCGACTTTAGTGAAACGTTGGTTATAATAAGGTTATGACTAATTTAGTTTAGAAATAAAATGTGCATTAAGTTCAATCAAATTAAATTGAAAAAAAGGTTTGAATAAAAATATATTTTAATTAGGTGTAATTAATGTTTTTATTTAATAGTTTTTCAATAATAATAATAATAATAATAATAATAATAATAAGTATAAGTATAAGTATAATAAGATTAAAAATGATTAAATAAGTTTTTGGTTTCTATAAATATACTATATTTTATTTTTAGTCTCTTTAAAATTTTTCTTCAAATAATAGTCCTTCAAATGATTTTTGTCAATAATTTTGATCTTTACTTGTCAATCAACTAATGTGTATCATTCAAATTTTTGAATAATTTTTTGCAAACATATTTAGTATATTGTAAGAATCACCCGTACAAAAACTTAGAATTTTTTTAATAAAAGATGAATCAAATATAAATAATTGTAAACCTTAAAGCCTTAAAAAAAATCATATTTATTAAGTTCTTTCATGTTAAAAAATTCTAAATTTTTGTGGGAGATTGTTATAATATTTTAACATGCATGCATAAAATCATTCAAAAATCCTAACGATACATATGAATTGATTCAAAAACATAAACAAAAATTGTTGAAAAAAAACATTTGATGGATCATTGTTTAAATATAATATTAATGGTATTAGAAATGAATTATAATATATTTATAAAGACTAAAAGTTTATTTAATCCATAATAAAATTATTCTTTATTAAAATAAAACCAAATATATATGTAGACAAAAGTGGGAGAGTTGCAATGTATAGCATGTAATATTCATTGGAAATTTGTATTTCCAAATAACTATATGGCTCATATGGTAATAATCATAATTCTAATTTATGTGACTAAAATTAGAGAATTCATATTTAGAGTATTCAATAATTGGGTAAATTAATACTATATATTAAAATTTAGTTTGTTTACGAGAATTGAAAGTAAAGAGTAAACCAACCTGTTTTAGAGATTGATGAGGTCTCATGCAAATTCATTGCTACTACTACTTTAGTGGAGATCAAAGCAGTCATAGCTAATAGACTCAAGATCACTATAGTCGACATGTTAAAAGCCATTTTTTGTGAATCAAACTCAAATTATAATTATTACCTATATGTTTTGTGACAAAAGATATCAAATTGGTGTTGGTAAGTGTACTTTATATATATGATTGAAAGATGATGGGTATACAAGACTCTCAACAAATACTTAAAATAAAATAAATAAAGTTAGTCTGATTTGAAGACTAAGTTTAATCACAAGATAAATTATTTTTCTCTCTCATATACACAATTTAGAAAAATAATGAAAAAAATGATTAACATTGACTCACTTCAAAAAGATAGAAAAAAATTAAATAACAAATTAAATGAAAATAAGTATTAAAAGGTAAAAGATAAAAACAAATTTTAGTAAAAAATATAAAAGAAGAAAATTATATAGCTTATAATTTGATTGTTTTGAGGGATATGGACAATATTAAACTTGTTTAATTCACATCTCAAAAACTTTATTTTAGTATTTTAAAAATTAAAATCTACAAAATTTATTTGGATTACTAGTTTTTAAAAACTATTTTTAATATTATATTTTTTAAAGCTAAAAAACAAAACAGATAACTAGTATTTTACTTTTTATTTTTCAATTTTTCTAACTCTCTAGTTAAAAAATGTTTTAAAAATTAGATTTACCAAACAATTTTTTCTTAAATTTTCTTTTAAAAATAGTTTTATAAAATTTATTTATAAAATAGTTTTCAAAAACTAAAAAGTAAAACACACTTCCTAATTTGAAAATCCTAACCACTTGCTCAAGGTGCTCGAAACAACAATCGGGTCTTTTACCAATCGGATCAACAATCATTCAATTCAATTATTGCCCTAGTAGTTCAATCAAATACCCATTGATCTAATACTTTGACTGAGTCCAACAACATCTTTTTTTTCAAACACTAATAGAAAATTAATTAAAAATTATAATTTTGATAATTCATCAGTTCAATCTAACTTATTACAACGACTTAAGAAAATATAAATTTTAATTATTTTCCATACCAATCTAACCAAATTAGAATAATTAGGCCATTGAAATTATAATGTTTGTGTTCAACCATAACTTGTTGAAATAACATTGATCGAGAAATTGTAATTTCAATGATCTAACAAGGCAATCTAATCAAATTAGATTAACTATGACATACAAATTATAATTTTGTTGACCTAACGGTTCAATCTTAACTAGTTATACTGATTATGACTTGTTAACTCTAATTTCATTGATCCAACAGTTCAATCTTAACTATTTAGACTAACTATGACTCATAAATTCTAATTTTGATAATCAAATTGTTTGGTGTTAGCTAATTAGAATACCAATGACTATTAAATTCTAATATCAAAGATCTAATGGTTCAATCATATCTAATTTATTTAACTATGACTTAGAAATTCTAATTGTGTTGATCAAATAGTTATTTCTTAATTAATTAAGCTAACTATGACTTAGACAATCTAATTTTGATGATTCAATGGTTTAATGTGAACTAATTAGAGTAACTTTGACTATTAAATTCAACTTTCGATGATTATGTGGTTCAGTTTAACCTAATTAAACTAAATATAACTTATAAATTTTAATTTCGATTATCCAACGGTTTAATGTTAATTAATTAGACTAACTATGATTACCAAATTATAAATTTGATAATTCAACGGTTCAATTTAAACTAATTAAACTAACAATGACATATAAAATCGAATTTTGATGATCCAACAGTTCAATAATAATTAATTAGATTAACTATGAATACCAAATTATAATTTGGACGATGCAAAAGTTCAAGTTTAACTAATTAGACCAACATTGACTTAAAAACACTAATATCAATATTTTAACAAATTCATTCCTATCTAGTTAGGCAAACAATGGCTTTGAAATTCAACTATTGATGATTCAACTATTCAATCTAAATTAATTAGACTAACTGTGAATTATAAATTATAATGTACATGATCTTATAAATTATATATATATATATATATATATATTGTTATATATATATATATATATATATTAAATATATATATATATAAATTTACTATATATATATATATATATATATAAGTTACATGAAAAAATTAATGTGTGAATTAATTATTTTATTGCATACAATTAATTACTAATTAAATTCATGATGTATCTTGACTACACATGTAATCAACTTAGGTCAAGAGGTTTTATGATTCATTCTTACCTTAGAGTTTTTAGGTTCAACACTTGCCGTTTATGATTTGATATTTTTTAAATGATTGGAATATGTCATTAATTTGATGCTTAAAAACATTAAATGTAATTAATTAAAAATAAAGTCTTATTACTAGAAAGTAGGGTGAATATGTAAATAAGGAAAATAATAATATATAAAATAAAATAATAAATATGACATAAATAATTAAATAAATATGTTTAATTTTTTATTAGTTCCCACATCATTATAGATAAACTATCCACAATATTTGAATAGATAATCTATGTCTCACCTGTATATTAGTTTAAAGTGCGATATATATAGACAATACAAAATGAGAGCATTACATTTTTAAAATATTTATTTACATGTTCTTAGGCATTTTTTTTAAAGATTTTTAAATACATTTTATTTAAAAATACATAGTTTTTATCAATATTCTAACAAATATTCTCACTAATATCAATATTCTAACAAATTCATTCCAACCTAGTTAGGCAAACAATGACTTTGAAATTCAAATATTGATGATTCAACAATTCAATTTAAACTAATTAGACTAACTATGACTTATAAATTATAATCTACATGATCTTAGAGTTCAATTTAACCTAATTAAATTAACTATGACATATGAATTATAATTTTGACGGTAAAACGATTCAATCTTAATTAGTCTAATTGTGACATAGAAATTATAATTTTGATTATGAAACGATGCAATTTTTGACTAATAGACTAGCTATTTAACTCTAAATATACAATAAATTTATTATATAAAATATTAATTTATCAATTTTTAATCGTGAACCCATTTGAATGTTTATTTCATATTGTTAATATATTTTCAGTTTCTGATATTTTCAGTTTCTGCTAGTGTTTTAAGAATTTAAGAACTAGACCGATGCTCGATTAGGTTAAAGTAATAAATTAATGGATAATTGATTGAATCAGTGGGACATTAGTTGAATTGCATGATGGTTGATCCAATTTATATTTCAAACTTTTAAACATTCAGGCTATAAGTAGATCAGGCTATAGTGGTCAAGAGGTTTTATGATTCATTCTTAACTTAGAGTTTTTAGGTTCAACACTTACGGTATATGATTTGATATTTTTTAAATGATTATGGAATATCTCATTAATTTGATTCTTAATTTATGTTTAATTATAGGTTTAATTAGTTAACACAATTTAATTCTTTTTATTAAATATATTTTAAATAGTGTTACAACTCTATAATATAACATCTTAAGTGAGTACACCTACCGTAATATTTCTCCAATACACTGTTTTATCTTCAAAACAATTTAAAATTCACCAAAATTCATTTGAAAATTTAAATTTTAATCATAATTATATATATATATATATATATTTTGTAACTGTGGTTGCTATAGTTATTCATTGATAATTTATTTCTTTGTGAATATATGTTTTTATTGAAGTTTATCAACACGTCTAAATAATATTATATCATAAATTTAAAAGTCTGAGTCTGAATTATTTAAATAAATAGGTTTTAAAATTAACTTCAGCTTAATTTTTTTATTAAATAGGTCAAACTATAAGTAGGTCAGACTATAAACCCCTGTCAAACGGTTTAGTTTATTCTCATCCCAGACTATGTATGTTGTGGGAATGCCACTTGGAAGTGGTGGAGTTGGGGTTTGATTTATTTGAATTGAAGACTTGCCACACTTGTCATCAATATGTGGTAGTTCACTAGCTGCATTAAGGGAATAAAAAAATATATAATTATTTAAAATTAAATAGGATCAATATATGAAATTAATATACCAATAAAAAATTATTTGATTTGAATATTTTTTTTTTCTTCTAAAAACTAGAAGTAAAAGTAGACTTTATTTGTTTAAATTGAAAAAATACGAGAAAAAAGAAAAAAGAAAGCAAATGTGATAAGAAATTTTGTCAAATAAGATTTAAAGAACTAACAAGTTTAAATCATTTTAATTTAAATTTCTCTCGATCTCTATTAATAAATTTTATTTGTTTTAATTTTATTTTTTCTTTTAATTCTTTTGTTAAATTAAAAGTTTATATTGTATAGGTAATACATGTAAAGTTTAATATAATCTAAAATCATTTGACATGTTATTAAGATATATCAAAATTAACATCTTATGTGTGAACACCGTTAATATTCATGAATATTAATAATATATTAAATAATTTTAAATTTATATAAAATTTCACATGCATGATCTTCCTTTTTGTTTTTTCTGACTTCACGGTGACTTTAGTGAAACTTTTGTTATAACAACGATATCAACTAACTTAGTTTAGAAATAAAATGTGCATTAAGTTCAATAAAATTAAATTGAAAAAAAGGTTTGAATTAAAATATATTTTAATTAAGTATAATTAATGTTTTTATTTAATAGTTTTTCAATAATAATAATAATAATAATAATAAGTATAATAAGAATAAAATGGTTAAACAAGTTTTTAGTCTCTATAAATATATTATATTTTATTTTTAATCTCTTTAAAATTCTCCTGCAAATAATAGTGGTTCAAATATTTTTTGTCAATAATTTTGATCTTTACTTGTCAATCAACTTATGAGTATCATTCAAATTTTTGAATAATTTTTTGCAAGCATATTTAGTATATTGTAAGAATCACCGCTACAAAAATTTAAAATTTTTTTTAATAAAAGATGAATCAAATATAAATAATTGTAAACCTCAAAGACTTAAAAAAAAATCATATTTATTAAGTTCTTTCATGTTAAAAAAATCAAATATATAGTACACCACAAGTGTAGATAATGACATTAAATAAGTTCATATTCTTTGAACTAATAAAATCTAGTAGCATATTTAAATGAAATAACAGCCCCATTAGCTAAGGGTTGTCCATTATTAACCAAACAATCATTATATTTTAGGCGTTTGAAAATGTTTGGGTTAATAAGTGTGGCAGAACTAAACATGCCACAAGCAACATGAATGTTAGAGATAACACAACCACTAACACATGTGTGTATGTGGGAATGCCACCTTATTATTTGAATTGAAGACTTGCCACACTTCTCATCAATATGTGGTAGTGTACTAGCTCAAATAAGGGAATGAAAAAAAATATAATTATTTAAAATTAAACAGATCAATATACGAAATTAATATGCTAAAAAAAAAAATTGATTCTTTTTTCTTTTTAAAAACTAGAAGTAAAAGTAGACTTGAAAAAATAACAATAATAAGGAAAACATACAAGTAACAAAAAAAAAAGGAAAAAAGAAAGAAAAGAAAACAAATGCGATAAAAAAATTTGTTAAATAATATTTAATGAACTAACAAATTTGGACCATTTCAATCCATATTTCTCTTAATTTCTATCAATAATATTTATTTTTTTAATTTTTTTAATTTTTTCTTATAATATTTTTCGTTAAATAAAAAATTTACATTGTATAGGTCATACATGTAAAGATTAACATAATGTAAAATTATTTTTGTATATTATTGAGATAGATCGAAATTAACGACTTATTCATATTTATTGAGCACCATTAACATTTATTAATTTTAATAATATATCAAATAATTTTAGATTTGTGTAAAATTTGATATATATAATTTATACGATATAAACTTTCAATCTAATAAAAAAAATTAAAAAATAATAATAATAAAAAAAATTGAACATGAGAAATTTAATAGGAAAAAAATGAAAACCGAGACCACTCTTTTAACAAATAACAAGCATTATAAACATATGATTTTTTTTTTACTTCACGAAGACATTAGTAAAACGTTGGTTATAACAAGGATTTGAACTAACTTAGTTTAGAAATAAAATGTGCATAAATTCAGTCAAATTAAATTGAAAAAAATGTTCGATTATAACAAGGATTTGAACTACCTTAGTTTGATCTTTATTTATAAATCAACTTATGTGTATCATTCAAATTTTTGAATACTTTTTTGCAAGTATGTTTAGGATATTATAATAACCATCTTGTACAAAAATTTAGATTTTTTTTAATAAAATATGAATTAAATATAAAACTATAAAACCTCAAAGGCTTAAAAAATAATATTTAAATCCTTCCATGTTGAAAAATTATAATTTTTTGTGGGAGATTGTTATAATGTTTTAACAAGCATGCCAAAATTCATTAAAAATTCAAATGATATATATTTATTGATTCAAAAACAGAAACATAAATTATTGAAGAAAAATATTTGATGGACCATTATTTGAAAATAAAATAAAAGGTATTAAAAACGAATTATAATATATTTATAAAGACTAAAAATTTATTTAATCTATAATAAAATTATTTCTTATTAAAATAAAACCAAATATATATGTAGACAAAAGAGCAATCAATGATAAAAATGTGAGAGTTGCAGTGTATAGCATGCAATATGCATTGGAAATTTGTATTTCCAAATAACTATATGGCTCCTATTGTAATAATCATAATTCTAAATTATGTGACTAAAATTAGAGAATTCATATTTAGAATATTCAATAATTATGTAAATTGGTACTATATGTTAAAATTTAGTTTGTATACAAAAATTGAAAGTAAAGGGTAAACCGATTTTAGAGATTGATGAGATGTCATGCAGATTCATTGCTATCACTTTAGTGGAGATCAAAGCAGTCATGGCCAATAGACTCAAGATCACTATGGTCGACATGTTAAAAGCTATTTTTTGTGAATTAAACTCAATTTATAATTAACTATATGTTTTATGACAAAAGATATCAAATTATCAGAAACAATTGAAGTTGCAGATTTTCTATTTATATGAGAATTAAAGTTGCAGATAACAATTTGAAAATTGTATGTATAATTAAATCAATTCCATAGATAATTTTTTTATTACAACATTGAAGTAATATTAATATATTTATTTTAATTTTAATAATAGAAAAGAGTTACATTATACTCAATAATCCCATCACCAGTTGTAACATTAAGAAAATGTGTTCTAATTTCAGCAAAACCAACGGCCATTCTAAACTTCCCTCTGCCTCCGACCACCGTGAGTTCCCTCGTATGTTCCTTCACCGGATTCCTCGAAATAATACTAATGGAACTTCCATCGAATTCACCATATGTAAAAGCATAATCAACATACATAGTTAGTGTGACATCATCCTTATTTTGGCTAGATGACACATATAAACCTTGTGCATTTCCAATAATCTTTGATGTTTCCTCAGGACCTTCCCTAAGAGGATTGTCAATTGCATAAACATTACCAAACGTTGGAGACAAAGTAGTTTGGTTGGCTTGTGCCACAACAATTGCACTAGGATTATTTCCTGTATGAATATCAAAGTAATAGAAGTGAAGGTGAGCTACCGAATTATGTGGTGCCATTGAAACTATACTTTCGGAATGATAATATTCAGAATTCACTAAGTTGATTACAAAACAGAGAAGTAAGACTAAGAATGAGGTGAATTTGTTTTCCATGCTTGATTTCTTCTGTTTTTTTTCTTAATATTCTTGCTTGATGCTTTTTTATTTGTATGATCACAATGCAGTCTATGTATATATATTAGTAAAAAGAAAATTAGTCAAAAGAAAATATATAATAGTATCATCAATAATAAATTAATTCAAAAGAGCATTAATATGATAGTAGAAATATGAATTAACTTCTTTAGGGAATAAATATAAATTAATTAATATAAATACAAAAGGAAATTTCATCAACAATTTTCTTTGATAAAAAATCTTATGATTAAATGAATGTTTGGTTTGAAAACTATATGTACGTATTTGGAATAAAAAATATATTATCAACATGATACAATGTATATATATTTTTTTAAATAAAAAAATTTGGGTAGAGGAAATTTTTATTTTTTATAAATCAAAGTGTTATTAATGGTGTATATATGTTTCGTATTAGTTGATCTAAGAAATAATTATTTGATGGACACAATTAGAATTTATATCTCATAGTTAGTTTAAATAGTTAAAATTGAACTGTTGGATCAATGAAATTAGAATTAACAAGTTATAATTAGTATAACTAGTTAAGATTGAACCGTTAAATCAACAAAATTATAATTTTAAAGTCATAGTTAATCTAATTTAATTAGATTGGCTTGTTAGATCATAGAAATTACAATTTCTCAATCAATGTTATTTCAACTAGTTATGGTTGATCACAAACATTATAATTTCAATGTCGTAATTATTCTAATTTAGTTAGATTTGCATGGTAAATAATTAAAATTTATATTTTCTTAAGTCATTGTAATTAGTTAATTAGTTAGATTGAACCGATGAATTATCAAAATTTATATTTTCTAAAGTGTATTGGAGAAATGTTACAGTAGTTGTAAGCACTTAAGACATTATATTATAGAGTTTTAACACTCTTTAAAATATATTTAACAAAAAGAATTAAATTGTGTTAACTAACATAAATTAAAAAATCAACTCGATTGTTTTTAAAGTTATAAAATCAAAATGAACTTTTAAAACAAATTATTCACATTGTTAGTAACAACTTACAAGTTCCATAAGTGTTAAACATCATCCATCCTAAAGATAGAGGCTCTATTACTATCACAAACATGATATCAACGTAAGATGTTTTATGATATATTGATAGTGTAAAACGAATATTGATGTTATTATATCAAAATTAAACTATTTGATAATCGTTAATTACATTTTCTTTAAAAATGATCCATGAACATAATGACCGTATTGTATTTTCACAATCTTATAGCTATAATTGACTTATACCGATAACATGAGTATAATAATTTATACTGAATCTTACTTCAATGTTGTAATAAAATAATCATGTATGGAATTGAATTAATTATAGATACAATTTTCCAATTGTTATTTTTAACTTCAATTCTCATATAAATAGAAAATCAGCAACTTCAATTGTTTCTGATTGTTCATATTGTGAATAATGGCAACTGCAAAATACAAATATTGTGATCACAATTTTAAAACTTGGATGCAATGAATCCTTCCAATTAAATGCAATTAAATGAGTACAATAAAGGATTGAAGCCCAAATATCATCAACCTCAATAGTCTTGTTTCTAATCGCACCATCTCTTTTTCTAACATAAGCTTTATCTTCCTCTCCTACTTCTCTCTTAGCACATGCACAATGATCCAACCATATCCCCAACACTTGCTTCGAAAACGGCTCAAATTGTTTCCTATGAACTCGTCGATCCGCTCTCCTCTATCATTTTCTTCTGTATTAATTTTTTAAAATAATCAAATGAATTTTTTAAATAATCAAATGATATTATTTTGCAGTTAAAGATGAAACATTGATTTTTAATGTCAGACATTGCACCAGGTTGGAAGCAATATCGCACCGACGAAGCAACCTTTTGGTCAATAGGTGTAACAATATACAAGACGTCTACAACACTAGATTATTTATTAGGTCATTTGTCATGTGTTACACAAAATCCACCTAGATAACTCGTAGATGCAATGTCATTAGATGAAACTTAATACTTTAAAATTGTTACAAAATCATTTGTTATTAGTTTATTTTAGTTTATTGTCGCTCGATTTCATCTTTTAATTTATTTATGTTATTTTTCTTATATTTTGTCACAAACAATATAAAATAAATGACATAACAATAACGTTAAAAATAGATTGATATGAAAACAAACTAACATAAAGTGTTTATAATAGACGTTCACAAGCACAATGTTTATAAAAGTCACTACTAACTAGTGCGACTACGGGATAAATACAAAGCTTTATAAAAGTGAATATACAACTCATCATTCAGATTAGCTTCATGTTCATTCAACCCCTGCTATATAAGATCACGATCTGTTGTAGGATAGGTGTCAGCTGTGAAGTAGAACCATCTGCAGCAGTGGTCGGGACACCATAATCTAGGACCTGGGGTACACCATTTGATCACACTAGTAGTGGATGAGATATCTGGTAGAACCACTTCAAATATTCATGGGTACACTTAGATGGATATGTAGTTGGACGGATCTTGTGAAATATTTCGGTGACAGGGGTCACATATCTCAACCATTCCACATCTACATCAAATAATCTAGAAAGACTTAGAGGTGGCGGTGATGGAATATGTTGGATATATCCAAACTGTTTCAAACACCTCTTTGGCAGATATTTCACTACTTGCTGCATAATCGAAGGTGACCAGTGTAGAGTATGATATCATCACAGGGAATGACATGCGTATGGTTCTCTATTGGTCTCCATATGACATTCGTAGGTGTTAGTGCGTTAATCATACGTTTGTACTTAGTGACCTTGTGTTTGCCTTGTTTGTAGCACTATCTATTCATTCGGGTAATGCATTCCACATCAGCACCATGTCACCTCTATTACAAATATTTAAAAAAAAATTCGTAAATCCAACAATGTTGCAAATAAAAATAAATATATTAATGATAATAAAAATAATAATAATTAAGAGTAAATATTTGTTAAAAAAATTAAACATAAAAATAAAAAAATAAATTATATACAAATAATTAAACATAAAAATAAGTAAATAAATAAATTATATACATAAAAATTAATAATTCAAAATAATTAACAAAATATTTAATAATTAAAAATAGATATTTAATACCTGAAGTTGCGACATATATCCACCTAGTTGTTTGGTGTCATAACAGCAGACATCTGAGAGGTAGTCATAAAGGACTACGAGTGCAACAGTATCTCATGCATATTTATATGTATCGTCTAAATGTATGAATAAAATAATGTACTTCGCATCAACTAGAGTATGACTCTTATCAACAAAAATAATACTCCCTACTAAATTCAACACATACGCCCTAGCAGCATAGTATGTTGCACACTGCCTTCTCAAGACCTATTCAGTATGTAGTGCACACCTCTAATCTTTTTGGTCTCCTCCCAGATCTCTTTCGTGGTCACTCCTAATAAAGTCATGGCAAGATTACATGACATTACTCTATCTACATCGGATGCATTGTAGAACTCACCCCTGATAGACAATTCCAAAATATTGACAACGTCATCTAAAGTAATCGTCATTTCACCAAATGGCTTGTGAAATGACGATTTCTCAGAATTCCATCTTTCCACAAACGCAGAAATAAGGTTGTTGTCGATCATCTTCAAACTACCCCGTTGTAATGGGGTCAATCCTGACAAATTCGCCAGTTCTCTATGGATCGCGGGAGTACCGGCAGAGTAAACTGTTGCATTTTCTTTCCTTGCGCAACAAAGAAAATATGACATTAAAATTAAATATAGAACAAAAATAATAATTAATTTAAATATTTTGAATGTACTATAAATAGTAATTAATTTAACATACCTGATCAAACCATAGTCTAGCTGAAACATGATGACGGTATCATGTAAGGACAGACAAATCATATTGTTCTCCAGGATACCGTGTGAGCTCGTCAGGTCCTTGAGCTCCATCATGTCCCTCCTCCATATGATCTATTTCACGAGTAAGTACATCTTCCTCCTACTAATGTACCTCCACTTGCTCATTTATCTCCATCTACTCATGTACCTCCTCCTCCTCATGCACTATAAGAGCCTCCTCCTGCTGATGGATAGTCAAATCTGGGATAAATCGATGATCATGTTATCCCTCATCATCGTCTTCAGTTATAATCCGTCATCTTCTCCTTTAAGTTGTCGGTCGAATTCTCTTTGGAGTGTTCATCATGGATGATGTAGAAGTATCAGCATCATGTGTAATTCGTATGATTTTGCCGTCTCTTCCTCGTGCCACTAAAAAATAAAAAGAAATAAATCACAATTGGTTATAAAATCATAATTAGTTAAAATTAAAAACAAAAAATATAACAATATAACTTCCGGAGACTTGAGGTTCAAGATTTTATGTAACTACCGAAAATGTTAAACCAAGTTTTCCGATATGTATATGGTTTTCGAGAAAGTTAAATTATGTTTTCTGGTACTGACAGAAAAGTTGAAAAAAGTGAAAAAAGTTTATGTACCAGAAAACTTGAAAAAAGTTTTTAATAGTGTATTTTGTATACCAGAAATCTTGAAAACAAGTTTTTCCAGAAGATTTGAAGAAATACTTACTTTTTTTTTTAATGTTGAAAGGTGAATGTTTTAGAGTTTTATTATTTAAAAAAGGACAAAAAAGTCATTTCTTTATTTATGCAGGGGTATAGATATAATTTTGGATTATGGGGTAAATGGGAACGAATCATCATTGCTTCCATCATGTAACCAACACATATGTTATGTCTTTTTATTTGTTTGTTTTCTTTCTATGTTTTTTTTTTTTTGTTAAGAATGTTTTTTTTTTTTTATGGTTAAAACTTAAGCAATAGGCCCAATATACCAATCTGTTTGGTACCATGCTCTATACCAATCTCTTTAAAACTTAACCTGATAAATATATATATATAATTTACTATATTTTGTTTTTCATAACCTGTATATCAAACAAATAATTTTTTTATGATATATTTTTTAAGTATGAAATTTAATTTTAATGAATGTTTAAAGTTTGAAATATAAATTGGATTCACGGTCATGCAATTCAACTAATATCCCACTTATTCAACTAATTACACATTAATTTAATACTTAATCTAGTATGAACTGAAAATACATTAACAATAGGAAATAAACGTTCAAAGGGATTCACGACTAAAAATTGATAAATTAATATATTATATAATTAATTTATTATATATTTAGAGTTAAATACTCAATATATTATTAAAAATTGCATCGTCTAATAATCAAAATTATAATTTTTATGTAACAGTTAGATTAATTATGATTGAACCGTTTGACTATCAAAATTATAATTCATATGTCGTAGTTAATTTAATTATGTTAGACTAACCCTTAGATCATGTAAATTATAATTTATAAATCATAATTAGTCTTATTAGTTTAGATTGAACAGATGAATCATCAATGTTTAAATTTTAAAGTCATTGTCCGTCTAATTAGGTAAGACTGGATTTGTTAGATTATCGATATTAGAGTTTTTAAGTCAATGATGGTCTAATTAGTTAAGATTCAATTGTTGTGTCGTCCAAATTATAATTTAGTATTCATAGGTAGTCTAATTAACTATTATTGAAATATTGGATCATTGAAATTCGAATTTATATGTCATTGTTAGTTTAATTAGTTAAAATTGAACAGTTGAATTATGAAGTTTATAATTTGATATCCATGGTTAGTTTAATTAGTTAACATTAAACCGTTGGATAATCGAATTTAAAATTTATAAGTCATATTTAGTTTAATTAGATTAAACTATACTGCTAAATAATCGAAATTTAAATTTGATAGTCAATGTTAGTTTAATTAGTTCACATTGAACTGTAGGACAATTAAAATTAGATACTATATGTCATAGTAGTTTAATTAGTTAAGAAATAATAACTGTTCTATCTATAAAATTAGAATTTCTAAATCATAATTAGACAAATTAAATATGATTGAACCATTAGGTTGTTGTTATTAGAATTTATGACAGTCTAATTAGCTAACACTAAATTGTTTGATCGTCGAAATTAGAATTTATAAGTCATAGTTAGTCTAATTAATTAAGATTGAAATATTGGATCAATCAAATTAGAATTAACAAGTCATAGTTAGTCTAACTAGCTAAGATTGAACCGTTAGATTAACAAAATTATATTTTTTAAGTTATGGTTAGGCTAATTTGGTTATATTGACTTGTTAGATAATTGAAATTATAATTTTTCGGTCAACCTTATTTCAATTAGTTATAATTGATCACAAACATTATAATTTTAAAGTCATAATTATTATAATTTGGTTCGGTTGGTATGTTGAATAATTAAAATTTATATTTTCTTAAGCCCAATATTGTAATTAGATAATTAGTTAGATTGAACCACTAAATGATCAACAATATAATTTTCAAGTGATTTTCTATTAATGTTTGAAAAACAAAATGTTGGTGGACTCAGTCAAAGTATTAAGTTGATGGGTATTTGATTGAACTACTCGATTAATAATTGAATTGAATGATTTTTGACCCGATTAACATTTATAAAATTTTAAAAATTAGAGACAAATAAATTTCAAACTTAAAAAATATATCATAAAAAATTTATTTTAGTTATTTATAAATTATTTTAGTTATTTATAAATTATTTTAGTTATTTTAGTTATTTATAAATATATCATAAATTATTTATATTTATAAAGTTACTTTAAAAAAATATTATATACAATTAGTCATTACTTAAGTTGATTGTATATCACTATATCTTTAATTAACATGTAATAAAATTTGATCAAGTGGTTATATGATTTAAATTTGGCTTTGAAATCTTGGGTTATTTTATTTTTTATATGAACGAGGAACATTCCATTATTCGATGCTTAGAAACATATGAATAATAAAAATATATATCAAAATTTTATAAAATACAATAAAAATGTGACATTGATGATTGAATACACAAGTTTGATTTTCATTGGTGCTACATCATCATAGATCAATTATTCACAATTATTAGAAGATAATCTAAAAATTACCTAACATGTATTCAAAAAGCATCCACTAATATATTTTGAAAAAGACGATAAAATTTTGATAGTTATAAAATATGTATATGAAAGTATCATAATATCTCAAACTCAACCGGCAATTTATTTTATTTAAAGTATTAAAAAGAAATTGGATACTTCTAAAAAATATATATCTAAGTGTCATGAGAATATCGATATTGGAGATGCATCTAAAACATTCTTCTCCCATTTTAAAATATTCGACCTTCATTATTTCCTAAATATTGAATAAAAGAGTAACTAGAGGGTTAAGTTAAGTTAATCATATTAATTTAAATTAATAATAAACTAATTAATTAAATTTAAACATTTGTATAACGCTTTTTGTAGTTAACGATTAGTTTCTTTTGTTTAAAATATTGTATTTATCTCGTGGTACTTAATTTCTATCCTTTCAATCAAAGAAAGAGACAAATAGAGAACATTAATTTTTTCACTCATCTTCTTATATTAAACAATATAATAGAATACTCATAGAAATTTTTTGGAATATTTAAAGATGATGCCACCCTGAACCTAGTAACAAACATTGTAGGAAAATTGCAATAAAAACAAATAGAAAGATAAAAAACTGCAATTAAACTTATAACATGGAGAAGTTGACAAAAATGCATTATCTTTGTTCTCCTACGCACAAATTATGGAGCAAGCTAAATATACAAGACCAGCAATAAACATTAGAAAACTATATATATTGGAAAAATTTAAGTCCTTGTTGACTTAACTTTCGGAACAATGTGTTGTCATAAAAGAAAACTCTACTCTTTTTTATTTATCATATAATATACTCATTTGTCAATATGTAAACACATGATACACGGTCCACACTTCAACGGTATATTCCATTTGACTTATAATAATTATCGTATTTAATTTTTAATATGATTTTAATTATTATATGTATATATATATTTGCATAGTAGTACTTTTTGAAAAAAACATGTTTAAACAGTGATTAATTAATAAGATAATGAGAGATGGTGGTAGATCATAGATCCGGCAAGTGACTTATTTTCACTTTTATTTGCAACTTGTTATAAGTTGTACTATAAAAATTTTATTGATAAATATAAAAGCTTTTCCTATAAAATTTATACATATTATTAACATGTTGACATATTAGCATTTTCATAAATATAAAGGCTTTTTTTTTTTTTATGTTTCCTCTATAAATTGATCTGAATGATAAAATTAATACTTTGATATTTTAAGTAAATATAGTAAGATATTTGATATTTAGTTATTGTGTATCAAGAAAATTTGGTGGAAAGCGAAAATATTTACCTTGTATATTCAACATATTTTTCAACTAAGATTGATTATTATCAAATGACGATGAATATTTTATACTTATATGATGTTATTAAAAAAACTTATTAATTAAGGTGAAGGTCGTATAATATTTGATTGGATATAATATTTAATAATCAATCATTTTAACTCACATAATTTTTTTATGTATTAAGTAATTTATAATTTATTTTAACTTATAGATACCAATACCTACCTTTTCTCATGGTACAAAAGAATTTTTCATTAATTTATTGAGGACTTAGACTAGTGTTTCTTTACTAGTGAATAATGAATTTTAAAAATATAGAAGAAGTGTTGGTTAAACAACTTTTTTCTTCTTAAAGAGGTGAATATCACAATAAATAACTCATATTAAATACACAAAAGATTTAAAATATCGACATTTTTTTTAATTAAATTAAGACTTTAGCTAAATAACATTATTTATTTTTTTTCTTACTAGTTTATTTCAGCATTCTTTTCATATTAATTTTACTTTATTTTTATTATTTTAATTTAGTTCATCCCGTACCTTCTATTAAATAAAAAAGAATCTCAACCTCTACACTTTCACATCTATAATAGGATTGCTAAGAAGATTCATTTTTGAATGTAGATTGAATGAGGGTCCACTTGCAACAAAAACTAGTGAAAAGTCAACAAGTACTCTTTATAATTCAGTTTAAAGATAAAATCGAATTGTTATATTCAATAAAATTGAATTGAATTATTATCTAATTATTTTCAACTAACTTCTATAAATTCTTCATAATAATTTATAATTTTAAAAAAATTATTTTTATTAATAGAAAGAATTTATATACATAAATATTTGATAAATTTTTAATTAAACTATTTATCTAAATAGACTCAAAAGTGTCCATATATTGGTTTGAATTGACTTTAGTAATCTCAAACCAACTCAATCAAGTGTCAAGCGAATTGATTCGAATTAAGTCATTGAATTTATAAAATATAATTACTTAAAAAAACCATAAAATATAATTTAAGTTGCATTTTATTTCACGAAAATTTCCGATACTGAAACAAAATACAATAAATTACATATATTTAATCATTTTATTTCTTTGTTTCCTTAAAAATAACAGCAAGAAGCCAAGAACATGATATATGGCAGCCTAGTTACTTGTACTACTAACTAAAGCTTTTAATTTCAACTTGTTTTATCTTACTCATAAAATTATAAATTATTTATGTATTAAATTATTCATTTACATTTTGATCTCTACCGACTTAAAAGTTTGTGTTCATTTATGGATGACCACCCTAAATAGACAAGGTCAGACTCATGTGGAATATGGACAATGTCATGCACTTAATTTTGAAAAATAAATATTTTAATATTAATATATTAAAACATAAATTAATTAATAAAGAAAAAATATATCATAAATTGTGTTTATATTATATTTTTCTTAAAATAAATACATGAGTGTTGTTATAATAATACTTAAATATACAAAAATTATAAAAACAAATTTAAATATATTTTTAATTAATTAATTTAGTTTTTATCTATTATGTAATTTAATTTATAAATTCATTTAAAAAAACAATTAAAACTGTACTTATAATTTTTTATAATTTCAAATATTATAATATTATATATAACAACACTAAAATAAATATAATTGCGTCCGGTGGATGGATGTCATATGATATATCCAAAGTCAATATTGACAACCTTGACATATAGAAGCAACATTAAATAAATTTTGTGGTATTTCTTTATGGGAAGAAGAAAACGAGTAGAAATTAATGTGACATGTGACAAGTCTTAGAAAATGGGGGTTTTCAACAGAACATGTTCATATTATATGTTATATGGGTATGAAGAAGTAGAATTTAGATCCCTCCCTATTATGTCACAATCAAATTAAGGTTCCACGTGACATGAGTCTTATTATATCATCAATCAACGTGTTATTATATAATGCTTTCATTGACATTAATCGGTGCATGGTGATGTTTAAGAGGACAATGCTATGAGTATGTTGTAAATAGTGCATGCATGATAGAGTATCATCCAACTAGAAATTCAACATTAATTAATGTCCTCTGTTCACTCATCAAAATTCAATTATTTTTTATTTTTTTATAGACAAAATAGTCACTAGCTAGCAATTCACAAATACTATATATTAAAAATTTATGCAAAGAACATTAACTTTAAATTTCAAACTTAAAATATAATGTTAAAATTAACAATATTAATATTTTATACTTGAATTAAGATTTGAAGATAAGACAATTAATTATAAACATTTAAATTTAACAGTGTTATGATCCCAAAATAGTTAGTTATAATATTATAAATAAAATTATAAACATAGATAAATATTTTAAAACTCTAGCTACTATAATTGAAGCTCTAGCTATTATCAGAGTTTAGATAAATATCTAATTGAAGCTCTAGCTACTATAATTTTCTTTCTACCAAAAGATCATAAAGAATAAATTTTCAAAACAGTACAAATTTTTATATGAAAATTATAAAATATGTCCTTTTAATTAATATTTAATTATATTTACTTATTGGTGTACTTTTTTTAAATTCGACAGTTTTAATTTTTTATTATAATTTTTCAACTAAAAAATGACGATGTGACATGTTTTAAATAATATAACATATAATACAATAATGTAGAATAATTAATATTTATGAAATCGTGATAAAATTATATAAAAACTTTACTTTTAAACTTCATAAAGTATTATTTTTTGTAATTTAATTAATGATATATGAGTAATTAATAACTTGATAAAAATAGAAAAATCAAAACTATAATTAGATATTTAATTAATTTATAAGTTCTAAATCAGTGTAAAATATATATGCACGAATCATATATATAAATTAAATTCTTACTTTATTTTATAATTATTAGTATTACTTTTATTGATAAAAATTATTGATAAAAGAAAAAATAGACATAAATAAAATAAAAATTAAGTATAATGATAAAAAAAAATGATTTGCATCAAATGATACATAATACTTATATAACTAATAAGAAACAACTACCTAATATAACTTATTAATTAATTAAAGTACTTATATAACTTACTAATAATTAGTTATGGCTTAAAAATGATATTGACATATAGTATTTATTCATTCCACGAATTTATTATAACTTTCAGGACAAAATTGAACTTCTAAATTCTCACAAGCAATCTAATCAAACGAAACATGGATAAAACATTGAAAGATAATAATACAGCTTATA
>NC_021161.2:51741095-51781933 GCF_000331145.2 Cicer arietinum
CAACAAAATAACCTCAAAACACCGAATTCATAAGTAACTCAAAATATTAAGTTCATAATAAGTAATACAAATTAAAGAAGATATGTATCTCTCATCTTCATCTTCATTATCATTCATTCCCAATCCATTGTCACAATGAACATTTTTTCTCTTATTCTTCTTCTTCCCTAATCTTGAGTTAGCCATTACATAGACTACCTTGTTCATTGTTTTTTGCTTCAAGTGATTCCTCTTCTTAGTGTGAACCTAAACAATTATAAAGTGAGCTACATTCACTACCAAACAATCAAATAGAATAGAATGTAATTTGTTTAATAAAATTGATAACTAACCTTTTCAAAAGCACTCAAATGAGCTACATGTTAAACTAAGTACTACCAAACAATCCAACTTTGACTTTGAAATCCTCAAGCTAATAATCAATCTTGCCTTTTACTTCCAAGTCATCCTCCATTCTTTCCAAACAATCATACATGTCATCAGTAACTTCTTTATCATCAATGAATTCAGGAGCATAACGCAGGATTGTAGCTAAGAAAGGAAAAAATGTTTTAGTATTCAAACAAAGTGTATGATTTTTAAACACATTGTGAAAGAAAACTTTATATATTCTAGCATTTTTTTAAATATTATATAAAACTTCATAGACAAAAAATATATATATACAAGTTTTTAACATTTTATATACTTTATTTTTAGTTGTGTTTAAATATTTTACATGTGTAAGACCTGGCTGGCTTGATTGGCAAACAATTGTCTGTAAATTTTTTTCCTTTTTATTAAATTCTAATATATTTTACTAACATATAATTTAATAGTCACCTCATCAACCCTTTTGCTCCTCTTACCTACTTATCAACTTAAAAACTAATTATTAACATTATTTTCTTTTTTTTTTAAAAAATTTAATTTTTTATTTATAAGTCAAAATTTAAATTAAAGACCTCTAATTAAGTTGGAAGAGACTCTTATTATTTTATCCAAGTTTTAGATAAATTTCAATTTATTATATATATCAATTACACATGTTTAAATGATTTATAGATAAATCCTATAAACGAGCCTAAAGCTAACAAATCCTTTGATTAAAACCTTTAAATAGTAGATCCTAGAAAACAAGTAGATTCTTCTTAGTACCTTGACTCCTATATATATATATATATATAGGAATGAAACACTTTAATCTATACTACTGAGATTAAATACAAAGGATTACATCAATTTCTCTTACACGTGGCGACCTTCATTTTCTATAAAAGAAATATATCAAAAATGCAATAAAAAAAGGCTATGAATGGAAAGCATTAATATCCGTTTGGTTGACCGAATAGTGTCATTAATTTCTCTTACTAAATTAAATATATGATAAAAAAATTTTAAAAAGTATACGCGCCATTCATATATGTATATATATTTCTTTTCATTTTCATCTTTACCATTTTAATTTTAATGTCACAAGTTTGTTTCTCATATTCTCCATCCTTCATATCTACATGCATCTCTCATATACATTTTTTTATATAAGAAAATTTAAGAGAATGGATAAGGCTAGTTCAAAGTAATAAATATCTTCATTTTTAAAGAAAATTTACATGTATCTCTCTTAAATAATATTAGCATAGATCAAATTTACAACCTTGTATTTATTTTATGACTAGACTAAATTATTAGAGTTCCATTTCTTATATTCTATATCTATATCTATATATGTACATCATAGCTATTACTAATTTTTCATACTTCAAGTTTTAGCAACACAACACAATTTTTTTAATCTACTATATATTTTATAATATTAACACTAATATTTTTTGTTTTCAACATTCTCTATATATATGTAAATATGGCAAAGTTTCTACAACTACAATTTGTGCCAGAGTTAAATGAGTTTCTTTCTTTTATAGTAGTTTCTTAGTTATCTTTATATTTACAAATTCATTTTAAGGTCTATTAGACGGTTAATTTTATTTGTAGTTTAGATAATGTTTTATCTTCCGGTAATTCTATCTAAAGTATGATTTTGAACATTTATTAATTTGTGTAATAATTTTGTTTCTTTAGATTTTTATGTTGTCTACGATGTCTCATATATATCGTGATAAGAATATATACTACCAAAATATTAATCATATTATCTATATGTAAAAATTACAATTTTTTTTTTAATTTCTATTATATTTTCATCATGATTAAATTTCTAAACTTACGAGTAAAATATACTATATAAAAGGAGACATATTCTATAAAGTAAACTTTACACGTTTAGATAGACTCCATTGAAATTCTTTGTACCACAACAATCCTTGAGAAAAAGAACCATTAATGAAATAATATGATTACCATTAGTTATAATATTCATACAATAATTCAAAGATTACAAAAATAGACAAATTTAGGGAACAAATATTTGCAATCAAAATAAAAGGAAACAAATAAATTGTCCATTTGATACACTAAAAATAAATGAGAGGTATAGGAAAATCAAATAAAATGCTTATTACAATTTCAATTTATGACATAATTTATTCTATATTATACATATGGTATATAATTAGAGCAATGCTATTTATTACGAATAATTATTACAAGAAAGAGAATAATAAATGAAATTAAGAGATTAACCTATCAAAATATAGGTCACTAAACATGAATATTTAGAAGATTAAACATTGTTACCTAAAATTATTTTTCTTGTGAATATTTCAACGTAAATAAAGGTTTTCCACATAATTATAGTGGATTATTATAATTGATGTTTGGCCTATAATAAATCCCACGGTTCTCCCATTGCCCTTCACTTAAATATTCATTTATATATCATAATATAATGTTTAATTTCCTTGTGAGTTCAATCTTTATTACTCGATATGAATGTCATGTCTTTTTACAATAATTTAGAGTGCATGACCAAATTAAACTAATCATCACTAATCTCTATGAACAAAAATCGAAATTAAATACAATAAGTTAAATAGATTTCCTATTTAGAAATATCGAAAGTACAAGAAAAAACACTTACAAAATATAAACTTTAACCAAATAATTTATGTCTCAATAGAGGTTTTCCGACCCAATGAACTTGACTACTAATAAACAGGGAAAAATAGAAATGTTTTTGGGAAAAATCTAATCTTTACTCATAAAAATAAATTAAATAGAATAAAAGGTATTACATAAAATGTGTTGTTTTGCAAATTTTGAAAATAGATATTTTTTATTGTATGCTTTTTTATTTGTTTTTAGATTTATTGGCTATATATTATCATTTTGCGAGAATTATCCAATAATCTATACATTATAATAAAGCAAAGATGATAATTTGGCAAGTTTGTCACGTGTCAGCCAAATAGATTGTTAGGAATATATCAAGTTTCTATTAATAGAAATAATATCTCATGCGTCCGTTAAGAAGTTAATGGTCAATTAAAAAATTAGGAAGAATGAATTAAAAATAAAAAAAATAAAAAATTAAGAAAGAAAAAAATAAAACTTCCAATTACATCACGACATTTGTACTTGATGCATTGAGAATTTAGTGGTCAATTAAAAAATTAAAAATAAAATACAATACACCACAGCTCTTAACAGTTTTTTTAAGGCAATTGTATGTGGTCGTTGAGAAGTTAATGGTCAGTTAAATAAATAAGAAAATGAATTAAAAATAAAAGATTTTTTTTTAAGAAAAAAATAAAACTTCCATTTTACCACGACTTTATACATGATGCATCGTTGAGTAGTTAATGGCTAGTTAAAAAATAAGAAGAATGAATTAAAAATAAAATACAGTACACTATTATTTGATAGTTTTTTAAGGTAATTATTTTTAAACACTGTTTTCTCAACCACTGTTTCAAATTAATTTAATTAAAAAATTTATTTTATTTTACTAATTGTTTTCCAACTTTCTTTTTTAATAGCGTCGTCATCCGTTAATTGTCTATCATCAATAATCTCTCATTTTCCGTGTCTCTTTTATAAATATCATTTGTATTATCTCATATGTACACAATTTTCTCTTAATTTTTTCTATTTTAAAAATTCGTTATTTATTTTTTTATTTATTGTTATCCGATGTCTGACAAAAAATCAGATTTTGTTACTTCAATTTCTCCAAAAAATACCATGAAAGATTAATGAAGACTAACATGCAAATTCAAAGATAAAAAATAATCATATTTTTTATGTGTATTGTATTTTTTATTTATCATAGGAAGATTATTTTTCTTTAATATTTTATGAGTAGTACCGAAATGAAAAATATTTTGTCACTTGATACATCAAGATTTATATGAATTTTTAAATGTCATGTATTTCATATAAACAACATACTATCTTGAATAATAAAAATAAAAATTCATTATTAAGTTACTTACTTATCTTTACATTTACTAATTTACTTAATTTATATATGTCATGTCCATTATTTTTAAAAAAATTATTTAATCTAATCTAATTATTTAATTTTTTAATAATTATTATTTTTATTTGTTTAAAATTAAAAGTATTGTTTTATAATAAGTTTTTTTGGAAAGAAAAAAAAAATATTCTTTAGAGAATTCAAAAATAAAATTAAAGAGTGGTGTTGGAGTCATATTTTTCATTAGTAATATTGACTGTGTAAGAAAGTAATTTTTAAATTAGATTACGATTAGATTTTTTTACTGTAAATTATTTTTTAAGTCAACTTATTAATTTAATGTCAATAAAATTTATGAGAATTAATATATATATATATATATATATATAAATTAATATAACAATTTATTTATTAAGATAATTTTCGTGCGACGCACGGGTTACCACTAGTTATATATATAAATAAATAAGTAACACTTGATAATATCCCATTCAATTGTTCTACGGGACTCTTTCAGTTTAAAAAAAAAATATCTATGTTTAAATCTCAATTGAAATCTAATCCAATAAATGCAATTATATTTTATTTAAAGTAATAAAATATGTTGAAATCTCAATGGAAATCTAATCCAATAAATGCAATTATATTTTATTTAAAGTAATAAAATGTCATAATGATTCTTTATTTTCATTTTTATGAGAGCAAATGAATACTGTTTCTCCAAATAAATAAAACACATGTTAACATTTTTCATATACAGTTGTTTTAATTTTTTTTTTCTTTCATTATATACATTTTCAATATATTTTAAACGATGTGTGTGTTACGGGTTAACGTTATGTATTAATTCTAAAATTTGATCTGACACATTACTTTATGTATTTATATTTTTTGGACGGATTAACTAATAACTCAAGTCAAAATAAAAAAACTAATAACCCATTTTGCCAGAAATTTCTCATATAGATATAAAGAATTTCCATAAAAAGTCAATTCCTATATTTACAGCACAGAATCTAAAAACAACGAATAAAAAAAAAAAAAAGCAAAAGAATCATAAATATAAAGATTCAACCTTAAGAATCGGCTTATTTTTCTCTTATTTCCCACGTTGCCGTGATTTGGTGGTAAATTCAATCTTGCTCACATAAGAAAAGAAACAAAATAAAAAAAAATAAAAAATAAAAATAAAAACCATAAAATGAGATAAATAAGGAAGGGTGTAATAATTTGTAGCATAATTATAGTAGAATTGTAATTGTAACAGTTGTCTTATTACATTTGTCTGTATAAAAAGGTTGAGACAAAGAAGAGACATTCTTGTGTGAGAACAAAGAGAGAGAAAGAGAGAGAAGAGAGAGAGGAAACACCCAACCCAAAAACAAATTTGGTTCCTTTTTGTTGGAGGACATCCCTGTTTCAATGGCAGGGGTCATTGAAGATACATTCCCTGCTAAGGACCATGACTCTAAACTTTCCATTGCAGGTTTTTCATTTCTTCTAAAAAAATTTCTTTTATTTGTATTTTTATCATTCTATATACAATATAATATGATTTATTATTATTTTATCATATGTTCATACATACATTGTCTTATTATTTTTTTTATTAACTTCACTTTCACATGGCTTTTCAAGGATTAAATGCAAGTTTATAGTAATACGTTACTCTATGTTAACAATGAAATATATGCAAAAAAACATGTATATGTATTTAGTCTAAATTTGAATGAAATACATTTAGGTGGTGTTTTTTATTTTTTAAAACTTGTTAATTTTATCTTGATGAGAAGTACATTATTGGTAGGGAGAAAAGATAAAAATGTTGGTTAATGAAAATAATATTTTTAGAATTTTATTGGTTTTAAAAATTTAGACAATTGTTCACTTCAGAAGAATCTCTAATCTCGATAGCAATTGTGTGGTTGGTATATACATGTCAGTCAAAGGTTTGATATGTAAAAACATTTGTTAAAATATGTTAACCCCTTAAATAAATCTCAGTACCTCGAGAGATATCTAAAACTAAGAATAATGATTGTTGTTGATATTGTTATATGTTTGTGGTAATCTAAAGGTAGAAAATGTTATGATGCAGATGAAGAGACAGAGGTGGATGATTCACCAATTGAGCAGGTCAGGTTAACAGTTCCAATAACTGATGACCCTACACAACCAGCACTGACATTTAGGACATGGGTTATTGGTTTGGCATCCTGTGTTATTCTTTCCTTTGTGAACCAATTTTTTGGGTACAGAACCAACCCTTTATTTGTCTCATCTGTCTCAGCACAGATTGTTTCACTTCCAATTGGTAAACTAATGGCTGCAACACTTCCAAAAACACAATATAAAGTCCCTTTCACTAAATGGTTTTTCTCATTGAATCCTGGACCATTCAATATGAAGGAACATGCCCTTATTACAATCTTTGCTAGTGCTGGATCTAGTGGTGTTTATGCCATTAACATTATTACTATTGTTAAGGCTTTCTATCACAGACAGATCAATCCAGTGGCTGCTTTTTTGCTAGCAATGTCAACCCAGGTGAACAATTTTCCATTTTTTTTCTTCAATTTAGTATAAATAACCAAAACTTATGATAATTAAAAAAATGTGATTTTTTTATTTTTTGAATTTTTAGATGCTTGGTTATGGATGGGCTGGAATTTTCAGAAAATTCCTTGTGGACTCTCCTTACATGTGGTGGCCTTCAAATCTTGTCCAAGTGTCTCTATTCAGGTATTTCTTTTTTTTTTCTATCATATTATTTTCTTTGATGTGAATTGAAAATATAAGTTTAATAAGCATACTCTATCAATGTAAACAGTTTTACATTGATATTCAACACAAACGGTTGATTTAGTAATTACTATATGATGGCAGTTACAATCGTATGGTACAAAAATAAGTCTAATGTTTTTATTAGCTATCAATGTAAAATTGATTTACACCGATCTTAAAAAATATTTAAAGCTAATTAACAAAAACATTTAATTTGGAAATATTGTTTTAAGTTTTTGAGGAATAATAGTGATGATAGTGTTACTAAACAAGTAAAGAAAATTAGGACTTTCAAAGGAAGAGTGAATGAAAATGCTGTAAATTTATTATTTTTTTGTTAATTGTATAACTAGTGTGAAGTATCAGTTCAACTTAGACCAATGTAGTTTTTGTGTATATTTACTATTTAGGATTATGATGCAACTAAATTTGGTTTCTTTTCTAATGTATAAATGAATGATTCTTGAATGAACCAGGGCATTTCATGAAAAAGAAAAGAGGCCTAGAGGAGGAAACACTAGGCTGCAATTCTTTTTCCTGGTCTTTGTGGCTAGCTTTGCTTATTACATCATTCCAGGCTACTTTTTCCAGGCAATATCAACCATATCTATTGGTTGCTTGATTTGGAAAAACTCAGTCACTGCTCAGCAGATTAGTTCAGGCATGAAGGGTCTTGGTATTGGTTCAATTTCATTTGACTGGAACACAGTTGCTGGTTTCTTAGGAAGTCCTTTGCCAGTTCCTGGTTTTGCCATCATCAACATTTTGGTTGGATTTGTGTTGTTTATTTATGTTGTTGTTCCCATTTCATATTGGAACAACTTTTATGAGGCCAAAAAGTTTCCCCTCATCAGTTCTCACACATTTGATTCCACTGGTGCAACATATAATGTTAGTAGGATTCTTAATGATGCAACCTTTGAGATTGATATGGATGCTTATAACAAATACAGTAAACTCTACCTTAGTATTACATTTGCATTTGACTATGGATTGAGCTTTGCAACTCTGACTGCAACCATCTCACATGTTATGCTCTTCCACGGAAAGTATGTTTCCTTATTATATTCCTTAAATAATATGTGATTACTATTCATTGATGCAACTTTTATAATAAACTGTCAAATCTAACTATGTATTCTGGTGACTGTCAATTTGAAAGAATGATTATTCAGCTGTGGAGGAAGACAACAACCGCACTAAAAGAACAAGCCGGAGACGTGCATACAAGAATTATGAAGAGAAACTATGAACAAGTACCTGAGTGGTGGTTCATGACCATTTTGTTTTTAATGGTTATTATGGCTTTGATGTGTTGTGAAGGATTTGGCAAGCAGCTCCAACTTCCATGGTGGGGAGTATTGCTTTCTTTAACAATTGCATTGGTTTTCACTTTGCCAATTGGTGTAATTCAAGCAACAACAAATCAGGTGAATTTTTATAGTCCAACACAAACAGAAAAAAGAACATTTTGTGCATTGTGAGGTTGTCTTTTTCTAACAGAAAGTTACTACTTGTTGTTGTGCAGCAAGCTGGACTCAATGTGATCACAGAGTTGATCATTGGGTACCTATACCCTGGAAAGCCTCTTGCTAATGTTGCCTTCAAGACTTATGGATACATCAGCATGTCACAGGCACTTGGTTTTCTTAGTGACTTCAAATTGGGACACTACATGAAAATTCCTCCAAAAGCTATGTTCCTAGTACAGGTAAGAATGTAATAATGGATGCATAGTTTGCCAAATATCTAACTCGAAAGCAATACAACATATCTATTGGGTATGGCTCATGGTTTATTGATAAATGTAATTCAAAGCCACCCGTGGTACTGTTCTTTATTTTTTCACTTTTCTTATCTGTTTTCTTTTGAACTTGGGTTGCTGTTCTAACAATATCTTATCTAACTTGTGGCAATTTATTTGTTTTTTCAGTTGGTAGGAACTTTGGTTGCTTCAAGTGTCTACTTCAGCACAGCATGGTGGCTTCTCACTACTATTCCAAACATATGTGATGAAACAATGTTGCCAGAGGGTAGTCCATGGACTTGCCCTGGTGATGATGTGTTTTACAATGCTTCAATCATATGGGGAGTTGTAGGACCACAAAGAATGTTTACCAAGGATGGCATATACCCTGGAATGAATTGGTTTTTCCTCATCGGTCTACTTGCTCCTGTTCCGGTCTGGCTGCTAGCTCGCAAGTACCCGAACCACAAGTGGATTGAACTCATCAACATGCCACTTATCATTGCAGGTGCCAATGGTCTCCCACCAGCTAGATCAGTGAATTACATTACATGGGGAATTGTTGGAATCTTCTTCAATTTCTATATTTACAAAAACTTCAAGTCATGGTGGGCTAGACACACTTACATTCTATCAGCTGCTTTGGATGCTGGAGTTGCTTTCATGGGTGTGTTGCTCTATTTTGCACTCCAAACTTATGATGTCTTTGGTCCAGCTTGGTGGGGTCTTGATGCAGATGATCACTGCCCCTTGGCTAAATGTCCTACAGCTCCTGGTGTCATTGCCAGTGGGTGCCCTGTCTATTGAAATCCATAATGGCATTCTGTCACGTCCTCATTGGTCATGAAAAATGTTCAAAGTCTCAAGATGAATTAATACATGTTGTCAATCGCGGAAAATAGTTGGTTGTTGAAATTCTGCTATGCAACACTTAAGTACTATAGTACTGCAATAGTAGTTGTTTGACGACACTTAATAATAAATAGCTTATGATGTCATAGTAGCGATTTGCTCAAAGTCTCCTATTTTGTAGGGCTATAACCGCCATTTGATAATATTGTATTAACATGGTTTCTATTTTGTACTTTCTCTTTGCCAATTGTATAATACATTAGAATGTTGAACAAGCTGTACAGATTGTTTTAATAAACCATGTTTTTTATTCTTTCTATCCAATTAAATTTGCAACCATTAGTTTTGGTACAGAAAGCAATCGGTTTGAACCAATTCACAGCAGCCACAAACATAATGGCTGGAAGTTGAACATTCTCATAACCATAAATGATAAATCTAAGAAGACTTCAAAGTTAGTGCATTGACGATGTAACTTTACAATGTCATTCAATTTGTATTACAGTTTTTAAACCAAAAATAGTTATCTAATTATTTGCTGTTGTGGCGAATTATGATTAGATAATAATGTAAAACTGTTTTACACTTTGAGTGCATTATCTATAGTAAAAATATTTTTTTGCAAACACTTCAAAAAAAAATTAATTGGCTATTCTCATTCATTTGTATCCAAATTCCAACCAAACTCAACTTTTTTTTGTACAACTTTTTCAAAAAAAACCTTTCGTATAAAAAGTATTTCCTATCTAAACAATCACTTTACCAACCCTATTCAAACTTGAATGGTTCATATTGTTCATAGACTATGTGAAAGTGACATTATTTAGGAATCTTTTTCATAATTGCCTCTAATAAAAAAATAAGAATTGCTTTGTTTTTTACCTTATTGCCTACTATGTGATCACGTTTCTCACTTCCTTTGTTTGTTATAAGTTATAACCTAGGTTTATTTCTCTTGCAAAATATAAGTCTTAAAAAATCACACATTACAACCATAAAGGATGAACCAAGATAATAGATGACATGACTATATTGTTTCTTCAAATAACAATGTCTACATAAAGGAGGGAGAAAAAAAAGAATTGGCTCTGCAACCAAAATCCTTTGTGGAAGGAAAACTCGGAAAAATGTTAAATTCGGGTGGGTGATAAATATTCTGCTTATACATTTGATAAAGTTACTGAAGTCAAAATCTATTCCTTGGTTGTTCGTCGTGAGAATCCTTCGGCATAATGCGCTGCATGAACATCATCCACTTGCTAAGTAAACTCGATTAAAATGGATACAATAAGGGCCACGATCAGTTGAAGAGCCCTGGGTTTAGCCAATCCCTGAAAACAAAATTGAATAATATAGTCATATCGATTTTGTGAAGTCAATTATAACAGCAGATATAAAAATACAGGAGAAGAAAGAGAGGCGACGGGGCAAAAGAACCTACTTGCTTATGTCATCAAGATGATCATCAAAATCTACAATGTCATTCCATTTCTCAGATGAAATATAATCCAATAAGATCAAATTTGCTGATGGCTCTTTGAGAGAAAATCGGCTGTTTGCATCGGACTGAACCAACTTCCAGTTCTTAGATGCATCCCTAACATACAGCTAAATCATAAGAAAAAGGTAATCTTTGTTAATGCAACCAACAAAAAGATGGTTCTACATCATATGGTAAAAGCCATACTTATATAATAACATGTAGTTAACGAAATTTTATATTATCAACAAATAAAAAAGAAAGGAAGAAGTGATTTCTCGATGCACCATGAATCATATTTCATAGCAAGAACCAAATGCCACAAAATCTTTGTAATAGTACAAATGTTGGATGAAACCTTCGAGTTGCAACATGTTACAACAAATAACCCATACATCAAGATGCAAGCCCCCACCCCCCGATATCCATCTAAGCTGTTAGATACAGCAATTTTGTCTAATGTTACTGGAACAAACCCATAACCAAGATGCAAAACCAAAGAAAAATACAAAGTGCTTGTTGTTGAATGCAAAAGGAGACTACAGAAGATACACATATATTCTAATGGATTCAAAGGTTTCCATGATGCTATTAAAAGAAAGGGTTTTTTAGTCCGTGCAGTATTATATCCTTCAAGGATTTCTAGATATTTGATGATTCCAATCCAAATAAAACTGACCCCCAAATTCTATTCTCATCCATCCCGAATTCTACATTTTATGTGAAAACAAAATGTTGAGAACACAAATAGCTTCTCGATATGTATATCTAAACATAAGTAGTTCATCGAATTTAAGTTTGAAAACAGTAAGTGCTTCTTAAGTTAGTTTCCCAAATGTTCCCTTGATTAAACACTATATAGAGAAGCCCAAATAAAATTCATAAAGCAGAGTTGATACGAATGCAATTTCGAATACTAATAACATCACTAACCTGCATTACAGCACTGCCACCCTTGCTCTTTTTCAAAGCTTCAAGCTTTTTGTTATCTAACTGCAAAGAATCGAAAAATGAACAAAAAGTCGATACAAACAAAAACAACAGAATTCAAAACAAGATCAACACAAAAGTCACAACACATACCAATAGAATGGCAGCTTGAGGAAAGTAACGACAGATATGGTCACCAATATTCTTGGCCACACCACCAAGCTCAAATTCATCAGACCTCTCATTAGCGTGAAAATAACCAACTATGTTCAACCCTTTAGCAGAAAAGTATTCCTCTATCTATCTCACAAACAAACAATATCAATCACACAAAAAAAATCAGAAAAAAAATGGAGAATCCAAATTAAACAAAAATTTAATTAAGTGAAAAGAAATAAAGATCAACCCAGTTGATTAAATTGTATGTTATTTAAGAAATCATAAGTCTTTATAATTTAACAGATAAAAATTTGGGGATAGAATTGAATGAGAAAAAAAAATTATATAAACCCTAAAAGAGAGAGAAGGACCAGAATGAGAGAGATCTCCAATTGAGGAAGAAGAGGGATTTGAGAGTGGAAGAGAGGGACGGCATCGACGATCTCGACGGTGTCGTTGGAAGAGGAGATGCGGCCGATCAAGACGCCGTTGACGGCGGAGGTGGGGTGTTTGAGGGAGTGGAGAACGAGTTTGATGTAAGCGTTTTGTGCAACCTCGTATTTCAAATCGCTGCTTCCCATGTTTCTGTTGATGTTGATTTCGCCACACGCAGGTTGTTGTTCAGTTTCTTATGTTGTGTGTTTTGTGGACTTCGATGTTGGTGTTCTTCACTTGTGCACTGGTTGTAACTACGTCGTATTATCATAAAATCAATGAGATTCATATCACAAATCATGAATGTTTTTAGACTTACATTTTAGTCCTTCTACCTTTTTTTAATGGAATTTAGTCCTACTATAAACAGATCTAAACAGAAACAAGGACAGAAAAATAAAGCTTAATTGCAGTTTTGCTCCCTCTATTTTAGTTGAATTGCGAAAGTAATCTCCATTTTGTTTTTCCTCGTTTTTGGTCCCAAACAGAATTTTAGTCCAAAACTTAATGAAATTTCATTTTTTAAAGTTGTACTACACTATTTATGGTCATATATTTCAGGTACAATTCTTGCAAATGAGATCTTGAAACATGGTGTGGCTTAAATAAATGCAAAAAAAATAAAATTTCATCAAGTTTTGGACCAAAGTTCTGTTTGAGGGACCAAAACTGGGGAGAAACAAAATGGGAGAACTACTTTCACGATTTAGCTAAAATAGGGGGGACTAAAACTGCAATTAAACCAAAAAATAAAGAAGTATCGGGTTCATGGAACTTGTTCGAGTTATTCGTTCCGTCACAAAATACATTAAAGATAAGAGATTATTTTTTATAATAATTTTACCTTATTATTGATTTCAATGCAATGACTTGATTTAGAGTTTGAAAAAATTTCCTTTTTAAAAAAAATCATTTCTTCTCTCTACAACTACATATTCAATTTTTTTAAATCCTTTTATTCCTGATTAATATTATTATTATCAATTTTGTTGGACATTAGAGAGGCTAAGAGAACTGTTTGTTACTCAAAACAAATTTCCTCAAGTAATTTTGACAGATAGAGATCTTACGCTAATAAATGCAGTTGGTATTGTATTTCCACATGATGTTAATTTGATTTGTCAATTTCATATCAACAAAAAAGTTAGAGCAAAATGCAAGCAATATGTCTTAATGATAGACAATAGTTAGTATTGAATATGTGGAAAGACATTATGTATTGCAATGATGAAAAGGAGTATATCATGCGCTTGCACATGTTTGAGCAATCATGTGTCGATAATAAAGTATTTGTTGACTATGTGAAATAAACTTGGTTGACTCCTCGTAAATAAATGTTTGTTGAAGTATGGACAAATCGAGTGATGCATTTGGAGAACACAACGACTAACAGGTATGTCATGTGACTCTAAAACTTTGATTTTGTAATTTTATTATATATTGTTGAATTGTTCAGTAGTAACAATTTATATGTCATGTGACTATTTTCATGCGCAACAATTTTCAGTGATGGTCGCTCTTGTATACAAAAAAAATATATGACATAAAAATTAAATATAGAACAAAACTAATTATTAATTTGAATATTTTTGATGTATTATAAATAATAATTAATTTAACATATCTGACCAAACCACAGTCTAGCTGAAACATGATAACGGTATTGTGTAAGGACGGACAAATCATATGGTCCTCCAAGATATTGTGTGAGCTCACCAGGTCTCTGAGCTCCATCATGCCCTTCTTCCATATGTTACCCTTCATGAGCAAGTGTAGCCTCCTCATGCTCATGTACCTCCTCCTCATGGGCTATAGGAGGCTTCTCATGCCGATGAATAGTCATATATGGGATAAATCGATGATCATGCTCTCCATCATCATCATCTTCAATTATCATATGTCCTTTTCTCCTTGAAGCAGTCGGTCGGATCCTCTCTGGATGATGTAGAAGTATCAGCGTCATGTGAAATTCGTATAATTTTGTCGTTTCTTACTCGTGCGCCCATTGAAAAATTGAAAAAAAAATCACAATTGGCTATAAAATCATAATTAATTAAAATAAAAAAATAATAATATAACTTACGAATAACTTGAGGTCCAAGATTTTTAGCAACTACCGCAAATGTTAAACCAAGTTTTCCATAAGAGGCTTCTGTACCAGAGAAGTTGAAAAAAGATTTCTAGAAGTAGCTTGTGTACCAGAAAACTTGAAAAAAGATTTTCAGAGTATATTTTGTGTACCGAAAATATTGGAAACAAGTTATTCGAAAAAAAAAAAAACTAACTTTTTTTTTTTCTCGAAAATGTTGAAAGGTGATATGGTAAATTTTTGGAATTTTATTATTCAAACAAAGGTAAATAAGTAATTTACTTGTTTATTTGGGGTATAGGTATAATTAGGGGGTATGGGATAAAATTTTCGACTTTAAAATGAAATATAAACAAAAAATTGATGTTTTCTTTTTTCATTTTGATAATAGTATCTCTAAAATATTATTAATTTAATATTTTAATTTTTAATAATTTAATTTATTAAATATGGAGGATAATTTAGACGGGTTAATTTTCATTGTTATTGTATAAATTAAATGTGGTCATCTATTTTTTTTTAATTTCAGATAAATGTTTTGTTGTTGGCTCAAGTATTACTCCCAAATAAAATCAAAAGGATTTAAGCATATTATGAAATCTTGAAACAAGCACTCGATTTGAGAAAAAAGAAATAGCAAATAATGGATAAAACAGTAATATGTAACAAAAGAAAAGCTGTCATATTAAAATATCTTTGATAAAATTAACAGTTAAACTAAGTAGTAAATATAAACTGATAAAAAGAATTAAGGCAGTAAACATAAAAATAAAATAAAAATGATGCATTATGATCCTATTTGATGTAACATATCAAACAATTTATAAATTTGTGAAAATAATCACAAACTATTGAGAAAAAACCCGTAACAAACAACCATGTTACATTGATATATAAGTTTATAGACAATAAATGTTAGGGGATTATTCAAAATATATTTAAATTTTTTTAATAGTTGGATTAATGTTACAAATTTAAATAATTCAATGTATCGTTAGATCAAGTGATTGCAATGCTTGTATCTAAAGCATTTTTTAAGTTATCAAATGTTATAAACTTTTTCAATAATTGTTTTCTTTCACCAATTGATACGAGTTTTTCTACAAATAGAGAACACTTTAGAGATAGAAAACAAAACACAAATTTTTATATTACGTGAGTCAAAATAATGTCAAAAATATTTATAAATCATTTATTTTTTTATCAGGTACACGAGAGTAAATGAAACAAATTTATTTTGTAAATTATCATTGATATATATATTTGATGTGAATGTGCGATTTACTATAAGGATTCCAAAATATTCAGAAAGAGATTCGTTGATTAATCCGTTTGCATTGAATATATATAGATTGGTAGGGTAAACCGAATCTAAAACTTGGTGTAAACACAAGTTTTAAATTTTATTTGTGCAACTTTTATTATCATTAGTTTCATCTTCTTCTTATTCAATATTTGCCTCATATCCCAACAATAAATATCCTCTGATGCTATAAGTTTGTAAGGAAAAAAAAAATGTTGTAAGCTCATAAATTTAATATCGCATAATAAACTCAACTATTTGAGAGTCAAAAATTCTCATTAAAGCTAATTACACAAAAATTATTAAAGATAAAAATATACATTGAGGTATTTAAGTTTAACTCAACTCCACGTAGATTATTTAAGTTTATTTTATTTAAATCTTATCCTTTAAGTAAAATTATATTTGCATGTTATTATTTATCTTAATTTCGACAATTAGCTTAATTGAAAACTTATGATAATTTGAAACTCAATTAAATGCTGCAACAATATGTGTTTCATATTAATTTTTTAAAAATATTCATAAAAACTTATAAATTATTTATATTTCTTGATTTTATCCACAAAACAATCTCCTTGACTTTCTTCACATGTTAAATAGTTTGAAAATTGAACTTATTACGATGTTTTAATTAGATTTTAACATTTAATTACAATAATTCAAGAAAAATTTTAAACTTAAAGAACTGAATACATAATTTAATATACCATTAAGCTAATGACACAAATAAATGTAATTCAAATTACTGAATTGAAAAAAAAAAAACTTATAAGACTTTGGTGAAAATTAAGCTAAATTTAAAAGACTAAAGGTATATTGTGCCAATATTAAAACTAAACCTACTTTTAATTAAAAGTATTAAATACAACAATAAAAAAAAATTAAAATATTTACACTATATATAATAGAAATAGATAGTTTTGTTAAAAAAAAAAAAGAAATACATAGTTTTGATTATATTTTTCCTGCCAATATACCATTTCTCTAAGCTGCTTCTTTTATAATTTTATCCTTTTTAATTTAATTAAATAACAAATATTTCAAAATTATCAATACTTTGTATAAAATGGTACTAAATTTTGACTTACACTTTTTCTTTTCCTTTCAATATTGTCATTCATTTCAATTATTTTATTTACAATTTTAATGTTTTTCATAAATAAAATAATAATTATTTTTAAATAATCACATTAAATTTTATAATTTTAGTAAAGAAAACCAGATAGATAAAAACACATACCTTAAATAAAGTATTAATAAACTTCAACTAATTAAAAACGAATTGTTTAAAAAAATTTCATTTAAATTTTGATTAAATAAATATTGTTCAAATTTTATTTATCTTATCTTATACTCAAAATATAGATTATTAAGACTCATTCTTCTAAAAATTATAGAGTTAAAAAAAAATATGTATGATAATATAAATAAAATAAATATTTAAAAAAAGTATAGTTTTAATGAATACATTTTTTTAATAAAAGTTTTGTTCTATATTTGAGATTTATGATATGATAAAATGATTCAACGTGGTTTTTTCTTCTCTCTCTCTTCTAACAACAACATAGAGGCAGTAGTATCCCTCCCTCCCTCTCTTTCTTGTGTTGCATAAAAAAAACACAATGAGCGGCGGTGGTGGCGGTTCTAGGGTTCCGATCCCCAACAATGTACGGAAAATCATCCATGATATTAGAGAGATCACCGGAAAGCAACACACCGACGAAGAAATCTACGCCGTCCTTAAAGAATGTTCCATGGATCCCAATGAAACCGCTCAGAAGCTTCTCTATTTAGGTTTAATCTTTTCCATCCGATACTCTACGTTTTCTTCTTTTCTTTTTCACTATCTGTTTTTGTGATTCACTAATTGAGTTTCTTGGTTGCGAGTTTGAAATTTACTTCACTGTTACCATAGCTAGTGATGATGCTTGTGGTTTTTGTTAGGTTTTGCTGATTCTATAAATTAGTTTTTTTTTTTTTTTTATGTTTACTGTTTTTATTTATTTATACTAAGCTGAATGAAACTGTGCGTGGTTCTTTGGACTGTGGAAGTTTGTTATTTTTTCTTTAATTTTGTTGTCAAATGTACGGAAACAAGATTGAAGATTAGGGCTTTGTATCCTTTGTAGGGTTTAGTTGTTGTTGTTTGTTGATACTTGAAACCACTTCCATGCTCTCAGCTTGAAAAGAAGTGTGTTTATGGCCTCTCTGACATATTTTATGTTTTTTGATGTTTGTTATATTAATAGGTTTGTTGATTTTTTTTTTTGTGGTTTACAGATACTTTTCACGAGGTTAGAAGGAGACGGGACCGGAAGAAGGAAGTAAGACTTTTTTTATGCCCTAATTTTAGTTCTTATGTTCAGTTAACTTCTTTTCCCCTGTTATACTTGATGTGCAATGTAATTCAGTTAGTGTGTAAATTTGTAATTGCACTTGAAAGTTAGGTTGCTGAATCCGATTGATTTCTTACATAAATAGTAGTATACATCAGATGTCCGATTCTTTTGTGTCGTTGAGTAGATATGTTGGAGTGGATGAATCTTTTAGGTGTTTACCCCCTTGATAAAAGTCAGTGTTGTTAAATGGTGGTCATGGCGGTTCTATAGGCTGCAATGGCATGTTTATACGGCAGATTTTTGTCCTTCCGCCACCGGCAACACTGATCAAAGATTACTTATTTTGTTCATTATTGTAATCTGTTGTGTAACCCGCTTGAGCTGCCACTGTGTCATATTACGAGCAGAGTGATTGGGAGACTCCATGTTAAGTTATAATATAAAGGTCCTCATTTTTTCTTGGCTGTCTGAATATGTATTGTTTCAATAGGCATTTGACTTCTTCCATTTAGCGTGCACTGTTTATCATGCAATATTACTTGCTAACCAAAAATGATCTATTTTACGTTTTGTAGTAGGTTATTAATAGATCATTTAATATCATGTGTTTTTTTGTAACTGTAGAAGTCTAGTTGTTTCCATCATTTTCTCTAATATTTATTAGCCTTGGCCCTTGAGTGATTTGATTTTAACTTGATAATTGTAGGGATTGAGAAGCAGGGTTTCTGAGGAGTCTAGATCAAAGCAACGTGGACAGGGGAGAGGGGCAAGGGGTGCTTCAGGGGGCTATTCTTCAAACTTTCCTGGTGCAATTTTGATACTGTTTAGAAACTTGACATTTGGCTTTGTTTTTGTTTCCTCTGTTTGGTTTACAAATATGCTTGCCCACTAATGGTCACATAGAAACCATCACTCTGTAAATTAATTTTGGAATGCAACTACTAATTAGTTGTTTTTTTTGTATGATCTTTCTACACTAGGTGGTTCTTTCGTCTTAAAATAACTTATGAGATATTTTACTTAAGCACTGAGAAATATACTTCTATTGTGTTTTGCATGAGCTCTGTCATAACCCTTTTTTTTAATCAAACAGAATGAAATAAAGTAGCACTATGTCCTCACTTTTAACTTTTGGTGCTGTTGCAATTATCTTTTGCACGTCACAGAGATCTGTTAGGAGTGATAAAATTGCCTTCTACTTTATTAGCTCATTAGTTGTTCCCTTTTCATGCAAACATCTCTGGTTAGATGGTGGTGGTGGGAGGAACCTTGCTGTTCGAAGGGAAAATGGAATTCATCGCACTGCAGAGAGAACTCATGCTACCTCTACTCAGCCAGATTTACAGAAAAGAACTAATACAGCACCGCAAAGTCAAACCACAAGGTTGTAGTTTCTTCTATATTTTCTTAACTTGTTTATCTAACCATATTATCTCTGATTATAAGAAAATGTAACGGTGGAAAGAAAATTATTAAAAAGAATAAAAAAAGAAAGGTGAAAATTGATATCCACTTTTTATTTGTGTGTTTGCATCTAAAATTCTATCCAAATCTCATTTTTGATTGTGGTAAATAATTTTTTATTGGGTGAACCTTTCACAAAATTTAACATTTAATCAAAAGCACATATGATGTAAATCATGCTCAAAATTTCTTGTTCACTAAAAATCACTAGTGCTCTTTATGGTTTCATGACTTAATGTGTTATAACTACAATATTGAAGTATTTTCCTACTTGATTTTTGATTTATTGTTGTAATTTGTTTGAAAGTTGGCTTGCACGAGCAACATGATTTATCTTATGATTCTTCAACTGCAGTGGTTCAGCGGATGCACCCCATAGTGCTGCAAATCAATCTAATGGGAAGTCTGGTCATGGTACTTTGGACCAATCTCTCATAGGTAGTGTAGTGAGTGTCCCTAAAAGCAGTTCAGTTACTAATAATGTTGTCAATCAAGAAAATGCCCAACCTCAAGTTGCTGTTGTTGCAGCAACCTCTTCCCCTACTCAAACCTTTGGCTCAGTTACCAGAGCTGACCAACAAAAATCTCTGTCAAGTTCTGATCACTCTGAAACTTCTGTATCTGGTGTTTATCCCTCTTCTTCAGATCCTGTGCTGGCACCATCTATCTCCCGGAATCCTGGTGTTGGTGGTGCTATCAGTAGGGAAGTAGGGAGTGTCCAGATATCTGCTGAGCCAAATCATGTTAAAGCAAATAAACTTGAAGAAGCTGGTGATTTATCTTCAGCAGATGCACCCCATAGTGCTGCAAATCAATCTAATGGGAAGTCTGGTCATGGTACTTTGGACCAATCTCTCATAGGTAGTGTAGTGAGTGTCCCTAAAAGCAGTTCAGTTACTAATAATGTTGTCAATCAAGAAAATGCCCAACCTCAAGTTGCTGTTGTTGCAGCAACCTCTTCCCCTACTCAAACCTTTGGCTCAGTTACCAGAGCTGACCAACAAAAATCTCTGTCAAGTTCTGATCACTCTGAAACTTCTGTATCTGGTGTTTATCCCTCTTCTTCAGATCCTGTGCTGGCACCATCTATCTCCCGGAATCCTGGTGTTGGTGGTGCTATCAGTAGGGAAGTAGGGAGTGTCCAGATATCTGCTGAGCCAAATCATGTTAAAGCAAATAAACTTGAAGAAGCTGGTGATTTATCAGCGTCCAAGAATGAAAAGTCTGTGTCAATGAATTCAACAAGCAACTTAAATGTCATACAGAAGTCAAATGAAGTTGAAAGTAATCTGTTATCTGAGCCCTTGCAACTCTCATCCTCTTCCTCATTGAATAGCTCTATGAGGTCATCTTCCAGTTGCGTTAGTCAACCACCTCTGGGTAAAGTTTTTATTTCTATATTTGTTAAATCTTATAACAAAATTGATCAACATATCCTGTTTCCATCTATGTACTTTTTGGTATTGGTTACTAGATGAATATAGTCATGATAACTGAACTGAAGTAAAGCCCACAGGGTCCCCAGCAATAGTAAGTATGGGAGAGAAACCTTTGAAAACTTTCCTAACAGTATTTTAAAGGAGAAGCAGCCTGATTGTGCCTATAATTTAAACATGACCTGTCATTCGTGTTTGGATTTTGCTCCCATCAACTAACTCCCTCATTTGAAGGAATCATACTGATAAATTCCAGAATCACCTAAAGTTCTGTTATTTGTTTTTTTTTATGCTCACTCTCTAATTGTATACTGTAATAATTCGGTGTATTGCATGTTTCTAAAACAGCCATTGTCACAGAGGTCTCAACTTCAGAAAGTCGTGTTCAATCAGCTGAGTTGAGGCAACATGTTATATTTCCAAACCATTTCCAAGTGCCCGAAGCTTTGAAAGGTGGTCTGACATTTGGAAGCTTTGATACTTTAGGTCCAAGTGAAAGATCTAGCAGTGCAACTGGTGGTGACAGTAGCACATCTCCCACTCCTGAATCTTCTCTAGGGAATGACGAAGCTGCTATTCCTAGGTTTGTAGTTTATATGATTCTTGTGTGCTTTTCCTTTTCTTTCCATAGCAAATTACAGATGTCTCATACTTTGTTCCCTCACGCCTTTTAAATGGTGCCAACGTGATGTATGGTTGGGTTGACTTAACTCTGTTGTATTAATATTAAACCTCTTCATTAAGGGGTTGTTTGAAAATAGGGAATCGAGGGGAGGGTTTGAGGTGAAAGGGAAGAAGGAGGGAGGTTAGTGTTTGTATGGGAGAGTTTTTGGAAGGGAGGGGGAGGCTTATGATGAATCTTTTTGTTTGAGAGTATATTATGAAAGGGAAATGATTTAGTTTATAATGATCTCCGTAACCCTCCAAAGTCCTCCCCCAATTCATTTTTTTGAGTTACCCCAAATTTGGGATTTTAATCCCATGGAGAAAATTTAACCCCCATGTAAGGTGTGAGACTGCTCTCCCTTCCTGTTCCATTTTCTCCTCTCTTTCCCCTCAAACTGCTGCCCCCCCCCATCCCGATTTGTAAACAAACCCCAAGAATAACTATAATGAACCTCAAAGTTGGTGCTAGAAAGGTGTGAGGTTGTAGTATTTTACCTCTTTCAAGGCAGGTCAGGGTTATTGTTCCTTTATGAATTATTTTGATTGAATTACTTGATTGCTCTTCATGACCAATGATATTATTTGTGCCATGGTGTGCTACCATAATCTATGTTTTGATGGTATTTCTTGTTTTGATGTAGCAACCAAAGTGCGACATTGACTGAACACGGAGATCATCTTGATTATGCACATTCTGCATCTTATCTAATTAAAAAGACCCCAGCTTCAGAAGGCAACTCTATAACTGGTAATGACTCAAAGATTGACCAGCCAAAGCAGGAAGTATTGTTAGCTCCTGAGGGCCATCCGATTCTGACTGTTCAAAGTGCCCAAAACTATGGATTGAATTTCATGTCTACCATGTTAGGGACTCAGCAAGTTCAATATGAGGGCAGTGAGCTTCAGGCCCAAGAAACTTCGCACTTTCCTTCCTTTGTTGTAAGTTTCTCCATTCTGTATTTCTTAACCTATCATCTACTTAATGTTTATTTAAATTTTATTTCTCTATGTTTTAATACTATCTTTTGGTTTGGCGATCTGATATTTGCTTGTATTTTTAATATTGCTTTGCAGTCATAAGGCTGGAAAGGTTATTAACTTTTCTCTCAAATTAATTTTCCCTCAGATTTGCATTTATTTATTTAGGGATTAGGATATATCTGTTTTTCTTTATACTAAAAGCTATTTGCTCTTGGTTTTCCTGCAATTGTATGACTGGGGAACTCAGCAACAAAATGGAAGTATCTTGAAAAGAAAGGGCATCATTCTAGCTGGTCGATCCCATGCTTAACATATCTTGAAAGTATATATAATGATAGGCACTCAATGATAGAGTCTATGTGAGGGGTTAGAATGGCAAAACTTAGGGATGACAACATAACCCGCACCCGCGGGTACCCACCTGAAACTGTCTTGATTTGGGCGGGAAAAACCCGCTTTGATTGGGTGAGGGTGCGGGTTTTCCCAGAATTAAAATTCGGGGACAGGTACGGGGGCGGGTGTGTTGATATCCACCCGAATCCGCCCCACTAGTAATATTATTGTAATTTTTAAATTTTACATTCATGCACATATTAAATATACTTAATATTTTTTAATTTTATTATTATCTAATAATAATGATTTTATTATATTAATTATAATAGATATGATTTTTAAATTCATAATTTTATATATATGAATGGGTGCGGGTATGCGGGAAAACCCGAAACCTGTTGCTGGCGGAGATGAGGTCTAAATTTTACACCCGCTAAAAACGGGGGCGGGTGCATCTTTTCCCTGATTAGTCGGGTGCAGGGGTGGGGAGTGCAAAATCTGCCCCTGCCCCACCCCACCCCACCCCATTGCCATGTCCGGGAACTCACTCATCATTAATGATTTGATAGAATTTCAATACTACAGGGGAGTTCTACCGCATTTGTTTGCTTGTTCTCAGTTTCCTTTTCATGACCAGTTGGCTCTATTACATTTCAAACACAGAAACAAGGTTTATTTTTGCATTTTGTCTTCTGAGGAAATTTATTTGATTTCCTTAATGTAAGTATGGATGCATTTATTTTATTTATATATATTTTCCCTTATATGTCATTCTTTTGTCATTACAGAATGCAAGTTCTCAGGCCGTATCCCCCAGCCCAACTCCACCTCTACAGAACTCTATTCCCTTAACTCCACAGCAAGTTTCAATTTTTAGGCCACCATACCCAGCTAACTTCTTCCCATATGGCCACTATTACCCCCCAATTTACCTGTCTCCAATACATCAATATTTAAGCCACAACGGTTTCCCTCCACATCCATCAGCTGGCAACATGTATCTACCAGCTGCTACTGCAGCTAATGGGATCAAATTCCCTCTTCCTCAATTCAAGGCTGGGGCAAACGCAGGAAATATGGCTCATATTGGAATCCCTTCTGGATCATTTATCACTCCACCTGTTGGATATGCTCCTAGTCCGACAGTGAATACTGGAAGCTCCACGGGAAATGAAGATCTTGCTGTGTCTCAGTTGAAGGAAAACCAGATCTATACAACTGGACAACTGGTTGGTTTACTTATTGCTGTGTTTTTTTCATCTGTGCCCATTTCTTTGGCTTCAACAGTATCAATAATATTTTTCATATTTTGTTATTGACTTTTCATTTGATTCATCTATTTGTATTGAAATACTTGGATTTTCTGTAGTTACTAAACTTGTTTGTTTTCTTTTTTATACTATTTATGCTGCAGAGTGAAGGCTCTGCTGTGTGGATACATGCACCAGGCCAAGATATATCCAGTTTGCAAGTTAATTCTCTGTATAACCTTACCCCTCAGGGACAACATCTTACCTTCCCCCCAACACATGCCGCTCACGGCGCATTTGCTGGTATGTATCAACCAGGGCAGACAGTAGCTTCAGCTTCTACCATTTTGCAGCAGTCTCAAGCTTTGGCTGGGCCTGTTGAAACTGTAGGCCCCCCTTCAGGATCTTATCAGCAGCCTCAGCCTGCACAGATCAATTGGAATTCTAATTTTTAGGATGAAATTTTTTTCTTGGTGCCATAATGTTCAGATGCACATATCATGTGCTCAAATTCAGGAAGAATGAATACTGGCCTGATCTGAAGTGTAAATAACAAATGCGGCCAAAAAATGAGAAAAGAATACTAGTAACTGTTTTTGGTGCTGACGATTTTGAAGGTTGATAGTTGCAGGTTTTATTTTTATTTTCAAGAGTTCAGTTTATTCATCCCTCACATGTTCTTTTGCCCCCTAATCCTTATAAACATGTAGTTGTTGCTATAAGGACCTTAGTAATTCCCAACGATATGATACTAAGCCAAAAGTTCAACTGAATTGGTGAGATTTACCAATTTTTTGCGCCCTCAATTCTCACCTGTATATTACATTTTGATAGCTGAAGACATCGAACTATACTATTCGATATGGTTAATGAAAATTGTAGCATCTATTTTTCTTCAGCGTTACATTTCAAATCTCCTTTTGGTATTTTAAATTAAACAAATTTTTGAGGGGGGTTTTATGTGCTTTCCTTTGGGCAGTGGGAGTTGTCATTATCTAACCGATGAGTGTGTATGTGGATAAATTTATTTGTCTGGTTTCTTTTCAATTGGAAGTTTTAAATTTCTAATTTCTTTTCAGCATTAAGTCAAATCACTCTTATTTCTGTGTAGAACGGGTTTCTGTAACCCTGCATCAGGCCAGTAACTATGAATGACATTTTTGTTGTGTATTACTACATCACGATGGATCATGAATAACAGTTACCAGTCTGTTTCAACACCATGAATTACAGCTAATTGTAATTGATGCCCCCACATTGGCAGCACTTTCGGAAGCTTTGCATTGTTTGTTCCCCGAGATTTTCAGTTTTTCAACGTATATGCTAAATGAGATGCTTATAATTTAACAGTGAAAACAAGATTATAAAACAGAATCATATTTTGATAAAGTCTTCAGTATTCCATTTGAATTTCTATTTTTGTGCTACTCCATTTGTAATTCAGGTATCAGATTCTTTAGACCCGCGATAACCTGGGTGATAACATGGGTCATAATTTTCGCAAGACAATATTGGTTATTTCTATTTTGATGGTTATATTTATGTATACTTAAGCTTGGTGGATGTATGTGTTTTTCGATCTAATTTTACAATCATTAGTTGAGCTCTCTCGATCATTCCTTTTTGTAAAATAAGACTGATGTGGTTGTTTTCATTAACTATTGCTTCAAAATTCTCTCATGATGTGTGGTAATCCATGATTTTCCAAATTTAAGATGTGTCCTCCTCAAACCCTTGAATATTCATTTGGCTTATTCTAATGAAAAGCCACTCCAAAATAATTATTAAATTTTTAATGATTGAATACTATGTTTGATCCGTCTATACAATAAACCTTCTTGCAAAATGGAATTGGACCTGAATTGCCTAAGTACCTAACTAGAAGATGCAAAATGAGTGTTTCCATAATTTGGTGCTGGTATTCACTCATTGTCATAGGTTATATGACTCAGACAACAATGTTATTATTGGTAATATTTACAGTCAAATCTTTGTTGTCTTCAATAGTTGGTTTCTGCTTTGGTGAAGGCAAACTATGCTTTGGAAGCTGCTTGCTTGCATTTTCCTGAGGCTCTTGCAAGTTAAATGTTGTGTAAACTGACATTCCCGTGAGAGCAACAACCGCCCCGCCAATGCTGACAATCCCAGGATCTGAATTGAATAACAAATATCCTCCCAACAGAATGACACAAGTCTTAAATTGTCCTAAAACAACATGAGTTGTAGCAGAAGTTGCCCTGCAATGATTGATAATGTGATCTCAGCAAATCTTAACCTTACTCAAGCAAAACACAACACTATTACAAGTAGAATTCTGTGTCAAAAAGGGTGCATGTACTACTATTTCTTTCTTTCTATAGAAACTTGGGAAAGGAAAGTAGTCTTACCCCAATGCCAAGGCACCTGACCATTGTAAGAGAAAACCAAGGAGAGCAGATATCAAAATTGCAGATGTGTTGTTTACATCCCATTTGAATGCTAGGACTCCTGGTGGATCAATCCAAGGCATCAAAGCCCCTAAGAAAAAAATTGTGATAGGTGTAGTCTTCCACATCAATCTACAATGAAAAAGTTTTATGTCTAGTTATTGACAACTTAATTTTGCATAGGAGAAATTAGATAGTGTCTACTTCTACTCACGCCAAAGCTGTCCAATTTCCTTGCTGCTGTAAAGTAGACCATAAAATTTTATTTATGGCACTTGGTACTATCCATATAATTGCAATTATAGCACCAAATAAATTGAACTCTAAATCTGACACAGTAGCAACTGCTACACCAGCTGATACAGCAGCCAAAGCCAAAACCTGCATCATTGTATTCCAATGACATGATCAATACAGACAAAACTAAAGGGTTGGATGGAGTAGTTCTTTATAAAATAGAGAGAAACAAAAGCAAGGAAAAAGTTTATTTTTTGACCTTTTTTGAAGAAATGGTTTTTCTATAAAGTATGAACTCTGCCAGAACAATTGTTGGGGTAACAGCAATCTTAGCCATTTGGTAGAAACCAACACTGGATGAACTTGGCTGTCAGCAACATGAAAGAAAGTTCCAAAATCGTATCATTAATATGTTAGAGCAAGAGCATGAACCTGTTATACTTGAGGCTGGTGTTTGCAAGGCCAGAAGCAAAAGCCATAACAGCACCAAGTGCAAATATAGAAGAGAATGGAGTTGTTTTAGATGGAGGAGACACAGGAAGCACTGAGAGTGCTTTAAAAAATGCAAGGAGAACCCATGCAGTGATGTAATGAACAAATGTGAGGAAAATTGGGAAGTTGAAGCCAACTCTTCCCATCACCTGTCAGCAACAGAGTTTTATCAAATTCAAGAGGGCTATTTCAGTTTCAACCTTCCTAACATGTCATAATAATAATAATGATGATATAATGCATGCAACATAAGAAGTAAATGTTACATACCAATTTGTTTGCCATGATGATTCCAACTGCAACCATGAAGTTGAAAGATAATGCCACCACTGGTCCACAATATCTTTGTTGTTGGCGCTTGGCTCCTTCCGATGTTCGGAGCTCATTGTAGAGAGAAGATCTTAGTTCTTCCAGTGCTTTACCTGATAATTTTAACCATGAGAACCATAAAGCATTGTCTAGTTTACATTAGTATTGGAAACTATGTACACCAACACTTTTGAATGAAAGTGCGATCCTGTCTGATAGTGTCAGTGTCCAACACTACACAAAATCATGTAGTTACATTCAATTACTTTGATTTTTCAAATTATCATTAGTATCCATGTGTTGGTGTCTGTGTTGTTTCTAGTGTTCTGTGCGATTGAGAACAATGTCATTGGCATCAATGGAGAAAAAAGAATGGTTTTATGGTTCAATAGAATAGAAAAATGGCAACAAAAAAAAAAGCAATTCCAAAAGAACAAAAGACAATCTAATGAGAGTCCCTATGATCAGTATCAACATGTTATTCATTTATGACAGAACAAAAATATAAACAAGTGAAAATAGAAGAAGGAAAAAAAAAGGTAATGTTACAAACTTATGATTTAGACAATCAACCTTATGAAATACAGATTCTTATTTCCTCGGCTCTATTCAAATGTGTCCCTTATTCTAAGCATAACAAACATCATTTACATTTTAAAAGAGCAGAAACTAACACAACAAAATTTAAAAAATTAAAATCCCTTTTCAAACTGTTGATATTTTAAAACAGAATCCGATCATGTTTTTAGAAATCCATGAAGATTTAGAATTGAATATAACAAATATGAAAAGCCAATCTCAGAAAAAAAAGTATGACATAAAAAATCATGCAAATTAGACGTAAAATAAAAAATAAAATTCAATTACAATCATATGAGCTAAGGGATTCAGAAACAGACCTGTTTCTCCTGCATCACTGTCTTTTCTTTTGATAGTTTTTCTTCCATTTCCCCACAGTGAATCCAACCACCCCATAACAACCAACCGTATTCATCGACTTAGATCACATACTTAATGCTTATTAAACAATTTTCATATAAATATTGCAAAGGTAGGAGGGTCATATAAATATGAATTATTAGACCAAGTTGCTTAAAACACAATCAATCAATTAATCTTGAGGTTTTTGATAAACATGAAAGAAAAAAGAAGTGAAAAAAACAAAAGAGAATTAGCAAAGTAGATTTAATTTGTTTTGTGTTGTTGTACAAGAGAATGTTGCATTTGATCTGAAGACGTGTTTTTCAATTAAAAGTAGTAGAACTCTTGTTGAGGGTATTAGTTACACTTTTTGTTGCATGATGTAAATTTTGATTTACGGAGAAGTTAAGGTAATATCATCATGAACCATGAAAATATTGTTATAGGAAATAGTCAAGACACGTGTAACAATAACCTTTATTTACTCTCAATATATCATTTTATCACTAAACTTGTTACAAATGTTTCATCTTATTCATTCTAACTGAATTGCTGATTTATTGGATATATCACACCAACTGGATTGGTAGCATTAAATCACTAAATCAACGTTATGCAATGTTTGTTTAATAAAATCTATAACTAAATTAAGCAGCAATAATTTCCATTTATCAATAAACTACAACACACTCATAATTACATAAAAACATCAGGTAGCTACAAACAAACAGATATATAAAACACACAAACAAGATTGTCACACTCACATGAAGCTTATTTGAAACATAAGGTAAAAACTAACACAATACATAAAATAATCAGAACAACAAAACTAGGACATTTGAATCATCTGATGTATGGTTGTAGCATGGCTTCTAGTCACTCTTGTTCTCCTTTTCACTCTTCTCTTAGGCTGACCACCAAACAACATCACAAACCATCTTGGCTGTCCCATTAAAAATATAAAACTTCCAAGGCATATTCCAAACACCACTCCACATCCATATCCAATTGCCACTGGTTTCCATCCAAATCCAAATTTCTCTTCACTCCAAAACTTTGTTGAAGCTGGAGAATTTTGTTGAGGTCCACATTTCATTGTCAATGGAAATCCACATAACCCCAAGTTTCCTTCATAGGAGTCATTTGAAAATGTGTTGAATTGTTTTCCTTGAGGTATTTCTCCTACAAGATGGTTATTGGAAAGATTCAAGACTTCGAGACTGTACACATTGGTTAATTGTGGAGGAATCACACTGGTGAGCCTATTTGAGGAAAGATCCAATGATTCCAAGTTTGTCAAGTTTGCTATGGATCGAGGAATAGGACCTGTGAGTCTGTTATAGGAAAGGTTAAGCACTATGAGTCCATGAAGATCTCCAATAACATTTGGAATCTCTCCTTCAAATTTGTTTCTTGACAAATCAATGCTTACAAAGTTCATTGGAATTTTCACCAATTTCATTGTGATCCCTTTTGTCACCACAGACACTAAATCATGGAAGATTGATGCATCTATGTATAGAGAAGATGTATAGTATTTTGTCACCACTAGAGTAACAATATACTTCATGGCTTCAAAATTTTTGAAAAAGTATTTTGGTAGCAGACCAGTCAAATTATTACCTGAGGTATCAAAAATGACTAAACTTGGAAATGGACGTTTGATGTTTAGATTAGCAATGGAACCATGAAACTTATTGTCTCTCAAAATCAACACTGTCAAAAATGGCAGAGTGTGAAGCCAGTCAGGAAAATTGTCTTGAATTTTGTTGTTGCCAATGTTTAAAACTTGCAGGCCTCCGCAGTTGGACAAAGATTTAGGCAAATGGCCTTCTAATTGGTTGTCATTGAGATTCAGAGTTTGAAGATTACTGTCCTTTGAAAACTTACTTGGCAAAGCTCCATAAAAATTGTTCATTTGTAGATCCAAATTTCTGAGGGATGATATATTAGCAAGACATTGTGGAATGATACCTGTCAATTTGTTGTTTGCAAAGTTGAGGAATTCAAGTGAAGTCATATTGCAAAATGACAAAGAAGAGAGGTCACCATCCAGTAAGTTGAAACTAAGATCAAGCAATTCAAGCTGTATTGACATAGAGAGATCTATTGCCGTGAACAAGTTTTGAGAGAGGTTCAACCTTATTGATGATTCAAGCAACCAGTTGGACACTCTTCCATTAAGTTTGTTATTAGATAGATCAAGATAATCCAATCTATTGTAATTTCGTAATAATAATTTCGGAAACTGAGTCAAGCTCATGGAAGACAAATCCAGTACAAATAGTTTAGAGAAATTGTAATTGGCCTCGGACTCAAAGTTTAGTGACAATTGACTATTATCTGAAAGGTGCAGAACTTCTAGATTTTGAAGTTTGGAAAAGTGTTGAAAATTGACAAGACCACTAAAGTTGTTTGATGATAGATATAATTTTGTTAGGTTTGCAAGGTTGAAGATCGATTCTGGAATGTTGCCTTGTAGTATGTTGTCTGATAGATATAGCACCTTTAAGGAATGCGATGAGATTTCACTGGGAAGTTCTGTTAGTTGATTACTTGCTAGATATAAATTTACCAAAGAAGGCAAAGATAAACACCACGAAGGAATTGTTCCATTTATCATGTTGTCATATAACATCAAATCAGTTAGTTTTTGGAACCCTGTAATTTTGTTGGGTAGGGGACCTTCTAATTTATTTGAAGAACAATCTAATTTAACAAGTTGTGTCAAGTTAAATAATAAAGATGGAATTTGTCCTTGTAAATTGTTTGAACTTAGATCGAGTTCTTGCAGTTTGATCATCCCACCAAACACATATGATATTTTACTGCTAAATGAATTGTATGAAAGATCCAAGTGAATGAGATGTTGAATATGTGGTAAACAGAGAATTTTATTTTTGAAATTTCCTCTTAATCCTGTTGATCTAAGATTAAGAGTAACCAAAGAGGAAGATTGATTGAAGATCAAATATCTATGGTGTTTAGTCTTATTGAAGACATATTCGTGTAATCCAAAATAAGCTCCCTTAAATTTGTTGCATTTTGCACAAGCCTTTTCAAGGTGGTTTCTTTCCAAACTAACTCATCATTGCTAGAGAGATGAAGTGATGTTAATTCGGAAAGGTGTGAGATCTGAGGTGGAACTTCACCTTGAAATTCATTATAAGACAAGTCGAGATGTGTGAGACTCATAAATCCACCAAACTTAGAATGAAAATGGGAGTCAGAGAAATAATTGTTTGAAAGGTTGAGCATTTCAAGGTGAGCTAAATTGAAAATGGTACTGTTACGATGAATAATACCTTTAAGGCCTTCACAACCAAGGTTGAGGTCAATCACGTGACCAGAGATATCACACGTGACTCCATTCCACGAGCAACAGTCAGTGCCATTTTTCCATGTCACTGTTTTAGGAAGAGATGCGTCGCTACAATAATAATATGAACTCATATCTATACTGAATGAGGACTTGAACTGAAGCAATGCATAACTTTCTTCATAATGGCATAAGAAATTGAAAGAAGAAGAAAATAATGGAAAATAGAAGAGTAAAATATTTAAATAAAGAAGCAACCAACTCATTGATGATTTCATTTTGCTTGATTAATGCAGATTTTATGGAAAGTGTTAACAGTTTACAAGAAAGAAAGCGAGAAAAAAAATAAAGTGTGCATGAAATGGTGGGGAAGATATCATACTATTTATAGTCAAGTCAAATATACAATATAGTACAAATTGAGGCAAAACTTAGTTTTTATGGTCATTACTTGGTGACCACACACACTTTCGGAAACTTTAATTTTATTACATTTGCATCTAACATAATACATTAAATTAATATTTTATTGTTTTAAAAAAGGTTAAATATGTTTTTGGTCCATATAAATATATTATATTATATTTTATTTTTAGTTCTTCTAAATTTTTTCTTCAAACAATGATTCCTCAAATATTTTTTAAAAACAATTTTAGTCATTACTTTTAAATCAATCCATGTATATTATTTAAATTTTTAAATATTTTTTCTGCAAACATATTTCGAACACTATAATAATCTCAATTTCATATTTTTACCATGTCTTTATTACTTGGATCTCAATAACTTATCATTAACAATGAAAAAGTTTGTACTACTATTTATATACACAAGAAATGTAATCTAGACTTGCATTTCTTACAATTGTTTTAGAAAATAATTTTATAATAATCTATATTTTTGTTATAATTTTTTTTAAAAAATAATTTTAATAATAAAGATTCAAACAAAAAATTGGTTTATTTTTTAAAACAAAATATGGAAATAAAAATTATTAATAATAATTGCGATACAATGACTATTTTACAATTGTCTCATACAAAATATGATTTGAATTCTATTATGTGATATTATATTGTCAAACTCCTGCTACTAAGCTAGCACCTCCAAAATGAAAATTTGTTTAAATAGTTATGAAAAAATTTATTTTAAGTATTTTATCAGTATTAGTAAGTCTATCAATTCATGTGTTGTTTTCTCTATGAATATGAGAGATGTGAAAATGCATTTGAAAAAAAAACTATTTTGAGAAGTTTTTCACGTGATTTTGAAAAAAACCTATTGTGAGCGATACTTTTTTTTAAAGTGATTTTTATCATGTTAAAATCTCTAATAATGAATATCTAATTTGTCGAATGTCAATTTTTTTTAATTGATAACAAATTAATCCAAAATAGCTTATGCTATTTTTAAATAATTTTCATAAAAATTATTTTTAAAAATATAAAATTCAAATCACTTTTGTAAAGGTTTTGAATATCATTTGATTTTATTGCATTTGGTCTATTTGAAAATATAGACATTAACTAAAAGTGTGTTATCCAAACAAGAGCACGAAGACTAAAAACAAAATGTTGAAATTATAGGACAAAAAAATTAAGAAATTGTTTATAAGGATTAAAAACAAAATATTAAACTTTAATATAGATTAAAAATTTATTGGATCCTATTTTGTATGATTTGATGTAAGAAATAGTTATGTGACAAAATAGAAGATAGAAAAATACATTTAAGTGGCATATTAATTGTAAACAACTTTAATATTTTAACTATGGATTGCAAATAGATTTAGATCGAGTAGGTACCCGCAAAAAACCTATAATTGATAGAGTAAAAATTTGCATCATGGGTATGGGTCCAGGTACGGGTACTATAGTACCCACCCCGCACCCACACTTATATAAATTATTTATTATATTAATGGTTAGTTTAATTAATGGTTTTCTTTTATGTTTTAACATCTATTAATATCATTGAACCACTACAATATTTATAATCAAAAGATGAACGTTTGCAAACTTTTTAAAAATTTGATTATGATGAATAGATAAATAATTGTGACTTTATAACTAAGAGTTTTATCTTATTAACCGTGATTTTATAATTATACTTGTCACTTTTTATTAATTGTTTTTACAAATCTCGAATAATATTGTCGTATGACTTGCATCTTCATAAAATATTATTATAAATATTTGACTGTGTATTGTAATAAATGTTCATTTGAAATATTTTGAGTAAGAAAATATTTTGATTTATAATACTTTATGATTGAATTTAAGATATTTGAATAATTTTTAAATTTAATCACAACAATATCATTTATTTATCGATCTATTTTAGTTAAAGTGTGAATAATGAGTACGAGTACGAGTACAGACACTTAGGTCCCCATAGAGTAAGAGTACGAATATTAAAATTGATACCCATGAGGATACGGACTCATATATGAGTATTTTATTAAACTATTAATATGGAGATGAGTACTATAATACACTATCCACACTCTAGCTATTGTCCTCTCTAATTTTAATTAGGCTTAATTGCAGTTTTGGTCCCCCTATTTTAGCTGAATCGCGAAAGTAGTCCCTCCATTTTGTTTCTCCTCAGTTTTGGTCCATCAAACAGAATTTTAGTCCAAAATTTGATGAAATTTCATTTTTTTAAAGCCGTACTACACCATTTATGATCGTATATTTCCGGTGCAATTGTTGCAAATGAGATATTGAGGCATGATGCGACTTAAATAAATGCAAAAAAAATGAAATTTCATAAAATTTTAGACCAAAATTCTGCTGCAAAGACCAAAACTGAGGAGAAACAAAATGGGAGGACTACTTTCGCAATTCAACTAAAATAGAGGGACCAAAACTGCAATTAAACCTTTTAATTAAATGAATCAAATGCTCAAGTCCATTCATCACATTAAGAGGTGGTCCATACTTTGTTTACCATATAAGGTGGTCCATACTTTGTTTACCATATAAAGTGGTCTTTACCTTGTTTTATACTTACATTGACTTGAAAGTCTTTTCCAAAGATGGAATCTTCTAAGTTGCAACACCGGTTGGTTTTATATTTCATCCCAAAATTTTGTTCATTTCATATCAATGGCTCAACTTTTTGAAATATGTGTGTGTATATATAAAGGAATGGTAATTATCCTTCTCACTCTCACATAAAACCATTATTTTTATATTTAACGAGAATGTTGTCTTTTTTATGTGAGAAAGAGAAAAACATTTATAGACCTTAGATCAAATTAGATGGTTGATATTTAAAGTATCATTTTTAATAATTCACGTATTTTTTTTAAAATATCAATTTCTATTTTTTATCCACCGTTTCATTTTCTCGATCTCATCCTCGTTTAAAATATTATCATTGAATAAAAGAGAAATGGATAAATACTTAAATTTATTTTCACTTTTTTTTAACAAAAACTTATATTTCTTTTCAAAACACATGATAAGTTTTATTTATATTTCATAATAGAGGATAATCAATAATGGATTATTTTTATCATTATATTCCCTTTTTTATTTTTTTAAATCAAGATACCTCACTCTCAATTTTATATATTAAATTATCCAACTTCAGGTAAAGGCAAATTTTTTTTCACTCAATTGGAGGTCGCTGGCCGGGGATGCGACCTCCCGAAGGGGTTTTTAATTTTTTTCTTCGTTTTAATTGGGATTTAGTTGGTAATATGTTAATAAATAATTAAATTAATAAATAATTATATTAAATAATACATTAATAAATAATAATAACAATTATTAATTATTATTATTGTTATTATTATTAAAAATTGTTATAATTAAAAATTATTAAAATTAAAATAGTAAATTATATTATCAATTTCAAATAAAATACATTAAAAAAAATGATACATCAAATTTGAATGAATATATTACTTCGTCAACCATCATGTGATCAATTGTGCAAAACAGTTAGTTTTAAAAAAAGAAAAAATATAAAATTTGTTTGCAATAGTTACCTCTTTGTGCAAGTAGAAATATCCATGGATTGGTCACAAGACAAACAACACCATGTCCAATTTTGCAACAACAATTTCTAATATAATTTACTATTTTAATTTATAATATATTAATAAATAATAATAACAATTATAATTATTAATTATTATTATTGTTATTATTATTAAAAATTGTTACAATAATAATAATAATAATTATTGTTGTTGTTATATTGAAAATAATTAAAATTAAAATAGTAAATTATATTTTTAATTATAACAATTTTTAATAATAATAACAATAATAGTAATTAATAATAATTATTATTGTTATTATTATTTATTAATGTATTATTATTATTATTATTATTATTATTATTATTTATTAATATATTATTTAATTTAAATATTTATTAATTTAATTATTTATTAACATATTACTAACTAAATCCCAATTAAAACGAACAAAAAAAATTAAAAACCCCGGCCAACAACCTCCAACTAGGTGAAAAATTTACCTCGTCGCACCCTAGGCCAGCGACCTCCCACTGGACCAAAAAAATAAGACAATTTAATATATAAAACTAATAATATGGTATTTTGGTTTAAAAAATACTTTTGGCCTAAAAACACTTTTAAGACAAAAACTCGCCATTTTTTGAACTAAAAATCATTATATATGGAGTAGAAAATTATATGTTTCAACCAAAATTATTACAAATGTGATAACTGAGAGACAAAAAATTGTTTTAAAATAAGGGAACTATTTTTATGAGTATGTTAAAATAAGAGACCAAAAGTGAAATTAAATTTATTTTAAAATTGTAATATGTCTTTTTCATTTTGTCAGATATTTTTTTTTTAAATTTTATTCTACACCCCTACATTTATATTCACACTCCCATATTTTATGCAAACTTCCTATTTTATCCTATTCTTTTTTTTTTTTATTTAAAAATAGTTTTTTTTGTACTCCACTAAATTCAACTTGAGTTTCACAAAATTTATTTAGGAAAACTTAAAATAAGTTTTCCAGAACACGTATTTAAGAAAAGTTGAACTTTGTGTACCAGAAAATTTTTAAATTTTCAGTACACAAAGTTCGAATTTTCAAAAACACATTTCTATCGAAAAATTTAAAGAAAAAAAAATTATGGTACATAAAGTTCAAAATTTTTAAAACACATGAGTTTTGAAAATTTTCCTTTTTTAAGTTTTCTAGAATACAAGTTGAATTTAATGGAGTAGAAAAAAACTTATTCTTTTAAAAGGAAAGAAAAAAGAGTAAAATAGGTAGTTTGTATAAAATATAGGATAGGAGTATAAGTATAGGTATACACAGGGTAAAACTTTTTATTTTTTTTTTAAGTAATGAAACTTAATCATTCAAAAATTTATTTCTCATATTAATATACATCTTATTCTTTACAAATAAAACTATTTAATATTTACCAACAATTATTCAGTAGTTACCAACAATAAAATTATTCAATAGTTACCAACAAAGTAAATAACTTAGTGGGCAGCTTTCCCTTACCCCCAAATAGAAACAAATGAATTCGTTTATGAGAGTAAATATAAGAAAAAAAATGGTTATCTACTGTGTCAAAGCAAATAAATAAAGTAGGAATTTAAAGGAGATGTACCGTAAATAATTGTTTTAAAATAAAAAAACAATCAATAATAATTTGTGATGTGAACAAAATATTAGATAATTATTTTTTATTTAAATTTTTTTAATATAATATAATAAATTAAATTATTATGATTCAGCGACAATATAAAATTATTTTACAATGACTTAATTACCTTTAAACTCATAAAATATATCAATATTTCAACCAAAAAAATATATAAATATTTATTTTTTGAACGAATTCAATTTCAAATTCACCATATTTGTCCTCATATATCATTCTCCATTTTTTTTTACTGAACAAAAAATATTCATTCATTCAAATATATAGAATAAATTGATTGATAACGGTATAAATTTAAAGTTGTTAAAACAAAAAATAAAGATAAATTTGCGAATAAATTTAGAATATTCAGATTAAGAGTATTACACAAACAATATCTACAAATATAACAAAATTGAAGTGTTAAGAATATCTACAAATATAACAACGTCAAAGTTACTTATTGAATATGCATTAAAAATATCAATTTGAACCAAACGAACATTACACGAAAATAAAAAATCAAAACAACACCTAACCAATACCACTTATAAAACCACAAAATAATGATTACAAAAACTAAATACAAGTATAAATGAGTCACATTGGTGGTTTTGGGGAGGTAGAGAGATAAGGTCATGGGTTCAACATCTTTATTTAACAAAAATTAATGACTAATTACCAACATCGATCAATCCCTGGTTGATTGATAAAATAATATATGTAAAATAATATTCTTCCACATATAGAATTATAGATGCATGCATGACTTGACTTGGTATACGGGAAACTACATTTTTAGAAATTGGGAGCGGTTTATTTTGGACCACAGAATATCAATCAATCTTGTTTCTTAGATAAAACATTGTATGGCTTTAAAACAATGTATGCTCATTAATCACATTAAGAACGATGCATACAAATCAAAAAGAAAAAAATTCTACAAGTCGTTCAAGTAATGATATTAGTTAAACTCACAAATGTAGATGTCGTTATGTTGAATATTTAGATATTTTTGAATTTTATATATCGTAGTTAGATGAGTTAATTATATTGATAATTATTATCTCTTCTATAAAAAAAATTTATGAACAATGATAATAAATTAATTAACTAAAGATACATTTAAAAACTTCAATAAATAAGAAAACACATATTTAAATTTATTATTACAATTTTACAACATTTGAAATGATAGGCTTGTAAAAAAAATAGAAACACTTTATTAATTTTCTACTTCATCAAAACTAACGTTTTTTAAATTGACTTGTAAGTCATTGTCTACATTGACTTGGAAGTAGATTTTTATTTTGATTTGTTTGATTTTTCATCTCAAAATATCTTTACTTAAAGTTATAAAATAAGATAAGATGCATGAATTGATTTATATATAGAGGATTGTTTAGGATGATATTTTTTTTCTTCTTGAAATCAGCTATCTAAATTTTTTCCTATTCTTTTTATATGACTAAATTATATCTACAGTCCCTTAACTTAATTTCAGGTAACGTTTTAGTCCTTTATATTTTTTTTTTCGAGTTGGTCCTTTATTTTAATTTTAAGTGACAATTTGATATTTTATGTTTTAAAATGTCAACAATGTTGTCCTTTCTTTTACAAAAATTCAAAAAATCATTAAACTTTTCAAACAAAACCCATAAAATTCATTATCATCTTCAATAAAATACAAATTTAATCAAATTCATAACTTAAATCTTGAAATAAACTCATATTTTTATTCTTTATGAGTGTATTTGAATATTTGATAAAATTTGCATTATATTGAAGATTATTATTAATTTTATGGGTTTTGGTTGAAAATTTTGATGATTTTTTTGAATATTTTTATAAAAAGGGATAACATTGTTGAAATTTTAAAATATAAAATATCAAATTGTCACTTAAAATTAAAATAAAGAACCGACTTGGGAAAAAAAAAGATAAAAGACTAAAACGTTACCTGAAATTAAGTTAAGGGACCACATGTGTAATTTAACCTTTTATATAAAGTGTTTTTTAAATATATATATGTTGTAGCTAAATATCACTAGAAGGGGGGGTTGAATAGGGATTTTGCTGTTAAAAACAATTTTTAAGTGTTTTAAAAACTATCCTCTTGCTGAGGATGGCTAGCTCGAGGATGGAATTTTCAAATCGTTAGATCTAAGCTGAGTAAAAAAGTAGGAGCAGAATATGAGGGACACACACACAATTTTATACTGGTTCACCCAAAGATGGCTACGTCCAGTCCTCACACCCTTGTGAGATTTCACTAACTTTCAAAACAGATCAATCCTCAACCCGAGGATGATTACAACTGTGTATTATCAAGCTTCACCAAGCTTAAAATCAATTTCCAAATATTTCCAAGCTTCACTCACTAGGAAATTACAAAGTAGAATGAGAGTGATTGATACTTAATACTTTCTCAAAAGATATACAAAGATATAGTGTAGGATCAAAGAAAGTAATAAGAGAGGATGTGATTTGCTTCTTGAAAAGCTTTAAGATGCTTGATCTTTTTATGCAAGTGTGTTGTGTGTCTTCCAATGGAGAGCTTGTATGCATTTTATAGAGATCCAAGCCCTTGATGACCGTTGGAGCTCATTTTCAAAGGATCCAAGGTTTTCATCAAAATTACAGAACTGCCACTCAGCTTGTTAGGCTTAGGCAGAACCATCCTCACGCAGCACATGCTTTGATCTTGACATGTCCTTGCTTTTTCACTTTAATCAGAGTGCAAGGCTGTTTCTGAGCTGCATTTTTCGAAGTCTTTAAGGTCTAGGTTGGCTTCATCTTTTGAGGTGATGTGGACAAGAGAGAAAAAGCCACTTTATGACATAGGGCTGTCATACTCAGTCC
>NC_021161.2:51782168-51804732 GCF_000331145.2 Cicer arietinum
TATATATATTTATGTTTTGTTTGTGATTTTACGATTTGAACTACGTATTAAAAATTCAATGATTTAGATGTTTGAAATGTTATGTGTTTAGGTACATGAATATTTCAAGCACTTTAACTTTATGAGATTTGCATATATTTTTCTGTTTAGTGTGTGATTCTGTTAGTAAAATTAGGAGGTTGGATAAACAGTCACCAATAATTACGACTCTGACTCTATTCCAAATTTCAAGCCGATCTTTGAATTGATTGTTGGTCCTGATGATAGAAATAATGGTTTTTACTAATATATCTTAATTAATTCATTAAAATTAGTTACACTATTAATCTAATTATTTATATAAGTTTATGTAATCCTTGATGTAATTCAATATGACATTGTATTGTTAATGTACTTATAAACATACTATTTTTAGACATATGTGGATATTTGTTGACATTTATAAAATATGAAAATTCATTGGCATAACCACTAATCAAATACTGATATTTAAGATATTATTAACTCCTATCATTTTGAGTAAAGTCTTTTGGTGTTATGGATTAGTAGGAGATTATTATAACATTTTCAAAGGCTATCACCATTCTAAAGTTATCATTCTTTTATAAATGTAAATATTTGAGATCTATGATTTATTTTTTCTATTGGATTCAATTTATGCTACATTAAAACTTATTTATCTTGGATGACAAATACTTTGACAATAGTTAAAATTCTAATGTTAAAATTCATATTCTTTTAATAACTCATTATTGTCATCCAAGTAAGAGATTGTTTGATTAATTAGTTAATTAGTCAATTGTAGATTGACAATAAACAGTTATTAAAAATTATTATTAATTAAATTATAGTTAATTAGTATTAAACACTAAATTATGTGTTGGACTTTTGTTACTTAATAGACTATGATGGGTTGAATCGTTTTATCAATATCTTTCTATCTTACTGGTTTATCTATTTAATGTTGTCCCATTAGAAGATTTATAACTACGAAATCCTAATCCTAAAATGCTATAGGACAATTATAGTAATTCATATCTCATCTTCATTATTTCATTTAAATCTTAAAGGTATGTCGTTTATGTTATAACTTGTATCAAACAATTTTTTCATTCTAAGTAAATTAAATAAGTGAGTTAAAAATTAATTAATTAATTTTATATTAATTTAATAATAGATAACTAAATTTGTATATGTTTTATTTTTCAATAAAAGATTAGAGGTATTGTTATTTAATTTAATATGTAATTTAAAATTCATGGAATACTAAAAAAAACTAAAATAAAAGAATATTTGTCATAAAGTAAGAGCAAGTTATGTCCAAAAAAGAAATAGCATAAAATAAAATATAAATAAAACTACCCAAATTCCAAACTAGCATTTGAAATTGTGTGCAAGTTGCGTGATATTGATCAATGGCATCAACTAATCCAAAACCGTTATCTGGTAGATTAAAAGGCGGAAGCACACAAACCAACCCGGCCGTTACAGTGTTACTCGGTCTTTTTATTTTCCAAACCAGCTTTCATCAAACATTATCATTAGAACCATCTCCAACTCCACCCCTCCATCTCTCTCCAAGCGCCAAACCAAGGTCTCCGTTATCGGCTGCCTTTCTCCCCCGCGTTAAGATCAACTCATCTGTTGAATACTCCGTTACGCCGGGTCCGATCTTTGTTTTGTTACCGCTGGCGCACGACAGATCGCCAGTGACTCAAGGCTGAACCTCCTTCAGGAACCTTGCTCTATTCAAGGAAATCATACCTGCTCTGGCTCGTTACTCGCCGCATACAGTTCTCCTCATCGTTACCTACATCGCATGGAAGCTCTCCGGGTTCCCATTCAATCGGATTATCGGGTTGGGTATCGACTCTTCTCCCTTCAGTTTCCTCATTGTTGATCACCTTGAAGCCAATGCCGAGGATGTTCAAGGTCATTCTCATTTTATTTTTATTATTATTTTCGTGAAGTGTTTTTTTTTGTTGAGGAAGATTTGAAATTAAATAAAGTAGTAAATTATAATAGTTTTGAGGATCTTTTGAAATCAATTCTCTATTTGTTAAAATTAAGTTATAAGCTTGACTTATATCTAAAAATCTAATATCTTGATATTTCATATTATAGTATATTAGCTATCAGCTTTGGTTATCAGGCAAATAGCCTATCGCCAGATTGGTTATCAGGCAGATAGCCTATCGCCAGATTGGTTATCAGGCATATAGCCTATCAGGCAGATAGCCTATCAGGCAGATAGCCTATCAGGCAGATAGCCTATCAGGCAGGCTGATAGCCTATCAGGCAGGCTGATAGCCTATCGCCTGATGATAGCCTATCGCCTGATGATAGCCTATCGCCTGATGATAGCCTATCGCCTGATGATAGCCTATCGCCTGATGATAGCCTGTTTTTTCATATTAATGTTAACCTATTATCATTTTTTCTATTGTGTATGATTCATGTTATTGTTGGAATCTAGACAGTAGTATCTAAATACAAGTCGTAAATCCTAAACTTGAAATATTAATACAAATAATGTGTAGTAGGAGATGTAAACACAAATAACCGAACTTCGTCATATATTCTCTATTTGTGTTTTTTTTTTCTTTACTCTTTTGAAGCAGTGTCGCTAATCTACGATATTCATATCTTATTATTTTGTTGGTCTTGTTAGGGATGATACTAAAGTGGAAAATGGTATTATACTTTGTTTTAGATTCTTGCCAACGTCAAGAGGAAGGTTATGGGCAAGATCTCTTGCAAATGATACTTGGTAATGTCAAGAATTCAATCTTACAAGACAAGTTCATTGTAGATAACTGCAGAACTCTATTCTTATGTTGGACATGAAACTACTGCAAAAACAGCGTCGTGGTTTGGTTATTGAACCTGGTGAGGGAGTCGTTCTTAATATGGCTAGAATTTAAACAATAATGTAACTGAATGAGACATATATTACTTCTGGTTTTTTTTTTTCTATAAAAATAATCAATCATACTAAATATGACCAGAGTTAGATGCTGCCTTACTCCAATATTGTTGTGAATTGGAGAACCAATTTGGATTGCTTTCTCAAATTTAAGAGTGTTTCTGTCATATTGAATTGTGTAGCAGATTCCTTAAGAAAAATGTGTAACAGATAAATATGAATTGTGTGATTTTTGAAATGGGTTGCAAGTGCCAAGTGGCGTCATCCTCATAACTAAATCTAATAGGTCTGAATATAGTTCTCTAATTCATTAATGAAAAAACATATTGTAAGCAAAACAACTTTTTTGTTATTATTAGTTACATGTGTAAATGCATCTTCTTTAAATCTAAAATTGTGTTTGGCCAAAAGTTTAAGTTTGTGACTAAATGATATCTCCTATTTCTGGTCATCTCCATTGTTGTTGTAAAGCTCCCCACAGTGTGAGAGTCACTCCTCTATGAAAACAACCTACTCGCCCCTCACATTCTATGACACCATTTTTCCCTTCATCTTCTTTCTTTTCAAACCCTCTGTTAGGACTTAGATAAAGAAAAATTAGCTAGTAGAAGTAGTTAATTGGTTGAGGTTATTATAAGTAGTTAGACGATTATGTTTGCTAGTGATCATTTTCCCTTCCTCTCCTAAGTGTACATGGAACCTATAAATAAAGGTTCCATCCCTTATGAAATCAGCTTTTATCAACTTTAGAAATTGAGTGGTGTAAACCATTGTAGGAGCGTATCCGTTCTTGTGTATCATTTTCTTGGAAGAGGTTCTCTCTTATTATTTCTTATCTTTTCTTTCTAAATATTAGTGTTCTTCCTCTAAATCAAGGAATCCAATTCTTAGGTTCCTAACACCCTCATTCATTCTCCGTTATAACGCACCGACCTACACAAAACACCACCTACATTGACCTCATCCCTTTCTCACTAATATCTTTTTGGTTCCTTCCAATGGTTTCTTTGAATTCAATTTTGGTTCCAATTGGCTTTGATCACTACACGGTAATTTGTATTTTACCATCATTCTGTGATGATTTTGTGATTTGGCGATAGAATTGTTTCTCCGCTAATTTAGTGATGCTCATATCTATTCAAAGAAACAGAATTCCGTTTAATAATCTTGATTCAATTATTGTTATAGTAATCAATTATTTTCATTCTTTATTTTGCTTTCAATTTTAATATTTAGAGTCTCAGATTTTAAGTTTGATTTCTAAATATTGTTAAATGAGAAAGAAAGGTAGATTTGTAGCATTGCTTGCATTATGATTAAATTTATTCTAGCTAGGTGCCGCGTAGACAATCATTGTCTTATAGATGAATTCCTGTTTATGATAAATTTGTTCATTTTGGCTCTTTGATATTGTCATGAAAGCTTTAAACATAGATCTCTCTTGCACTATGAATTCACTTTTGGTAGTTTCAATTTAGATATGATGATTTCTTTGGTTTGGTAGTAGAGTTGTTTCTATAGTATTTTTTTTATGCTCATACCCGTTCAATGAAACAAAATCCTTTTTCTAGAAGATGTAAGATAGAATTAACACAGGGTGGTGTCTCAAATTTAAAATTTGAGTAGATAGTATTAGAAATTTGAAGAGTAAAGAGCAATTATTTCATTTTGACTGCATTATTATGAAATATCATTCTCTTTTTTTTTCCTTGACAGAATGCAAAAATATCCAATCCTCAAGAGGAATCTGCAGTATCTAAGGCGAATAATTTTTTAAGTAAAATTATTTATTGCTTTCATTTTGGTCCTGCAAAGAAGCTTTAAATCACGCAATGTTCATCATTTCAACATGTTGAAGTTGGTTGTAAAGATTCAAATCTAAGCACAACAACCCAAATGAGGATGATGGAAATGAAAATGGCCCAATAAGGACGAGTCCAACCCAAAGAAGGTGCTAGTGCTACTACAGTACTACTGCAGGGGAAGAGAAAGATACTTCCTCAGAAATCAGAACCTCCAAAATTACATGCATGTAAGAATGAGAAGAGATCATGTTACTAATAGCCAAATTCTTGCAAAATGTGCAAGGATTATTGCCTTTGCTTGGCAATGGCACAAAAATATGTACTTGACATTGTATAAACTTGCCTTAATATGGGTACAGGAGGAGAAAATCAGTGAGAGGATGAAGATTCTCCAAGATCTTGTACCAAGTTACAATAAGGGGTGCAGGTAAGTTAAATCAGTATTTATGCTTCAATGTAGTAATGTTTAGTATGTTGCATAAAGGTATGTGACATATAGGAACAGTTTTGATCAAGTTGTTCCTCGTCTTGTAATTACTAAAATAATAATAAAAGTAGGATATCTATTGTTTATAACAATAATAGTAATAATAAAGTCCACGTAGGTAGCTCGGTTGGTGAGTTAAGGGACATCAAAGACAGTTATAAGAAGGAGGTCTCGGTTCAAACCCGGGAAGACTAACCTATAAAATAAATAGTAATAATAAAGATTTTTATTCTTTTGAGAGACAAAAGACTTTTATTATATCCTAGTTAAAGGAAATTATTGATAAATTATGTTAGGTATTGGATTTGGGCCTAGAACAATAAATGTACTTATTATAATATTATTGATGCAAAATCGTCTCTCTTCGCCCCCCGCCCCAAAACTGACCCACAGCACAGCGCCTATTCGCTTCGCGCGCAGGAAGGCAACGAAGCTTAGTTCATGAGACCGCGGCGGAGTGGAGTAGTCGCGACACGAAGTTATGTCTCTCTTCGCCCCCCGCCCCAAAACTAACCCACAGCACAACACCCATTCGCTTCGCGCGCGGGAAGGCAAAGAAGATCAGTTCATGAGACCGCAGCAGAGTGGAGCAGCCACGGCACGAAGTTATCGTCTCTCTTTGCCCCCTGCCCCAAAACTGACCCACAACACAGCTCCCATTCACTTCGCGCAAATTAAAGTAATTCATTTGTAATTATTTGTATATTTATAATTGTTTGACAATTAATATTTTGTAATCAAAATGTTAATAATTATGATTTATCTGCCAATATTAATAATAGTTTGAATGTTTGTAAATTAAAATTCTAATATATCCGATTTAAAATAAAAATAAAAAAATTTACAATTACCACAAAGATCGATGATTAAAATGATCGAAGTCATTAACTTTCAATTGTCAGACATCTTTTAAACATGCTTAAAATTATTTGAGTCAAACTTTTTCATCTGTAATTTGTAAGCTACTCAACATATACTACATTGAACTAAAATTAAAAATATGAGACACACAAAGCAAAGTGACACTTAAAAACAACTAGAGTTTAGAAGGGTAAGGGAAAAAATATTGTTGTATAAATATACCTTGTCATAGCATTGAAAAACACTAATTTCTTGAATTTCCATGTACCATTTTGCTCTGGGTATGATGGGTAGCGAAGTTTGCCGGCTGGTCCCATCCCAACTTGGATTTCCTAGATAGTCGCAGTGATAGAATTTCATGTAATAAACTATACATAACATTAAGTCATTATGAGCCAGATTGATTTCAAAGATTGCATAGAATATAATTGAATTTATGGCAGCAAAATCAGAAATGGACAAAGAGAAGAATTTTTTTTGTTGCAACAAATCAACCTATACCTCTTTAAGTGTATCTTTGGAGTAGAGTCGACAATTTCGAAAAAGAAGATGATTTTGTGACGATGGCGAATGACTGAGACGTACACAAGAGGAAAGAAGAAAATGTTGGAGGAAGTCATTAAAAAAAATTAGGGATTAGAGGAATTAAAAGAGGAAAAAATTATTTAGAAACTAAGTACAAAAAAATGAGATGAGATATGTTTGCACATGTGGAAGAAATACTATGAAGTGGCCGGGGAGTCTCTTTTAAATATATACAATAATAGATAGTGCAACCAATGGATACAATACTTGAAGTCCCTAGAAGTGTATATTCTTTAACCAAGGCCACAAAATAGACGTGCATGAATAGTAATCATCAACAATACAACCTTCTTCAAAATATTCAAGATTGAACAATTTGTAGCATTGAACATATTTTCTTGAAAATTAAGCATTGTTTCAAAGCTCTAGCAAAAATCATATGTCAGCCACCAATTGTTCCTCTTCTTCAATTGCAACAAATGGTTGATGATTCAAAATTCATAATGTTAAAGTTTTATCAGATGCATATATATGTTTGACATTTTAGCAAAAAAAAATTACCTAAGTGGAATTTCAACAAAAGCTCTCGGTAAAACAAAGTGATTCAAAAAAATTGTCTTGAATGAAGAATTCTAAGAGAACAACGTGAAGATCAATGATAAAGGTAAGGAATTCAGGAGAACAAAAAATTATTAAATGGAGAACTTGTGGTTGAAAATGGCGATTGTTTTCTTAATTTTTGTCATTTGAAAAAATTAGATGGAATAGTCTTAGTCTCTTAAGATGTGAAATGAGATAAAAAGAAGAACAAAATTCTACATAGTTGAAAGGAATCACTTTAGCTATTCTCATAGTAAAAGAGTAAAAGAGAGAGAGAAACAAAGCATTAACATTAGATGGAAAACAAAAATGTGGCTACTCTCTCACAAGTAAAAAGAACTAACTTGTAATTCCCAAAGGTAGCCAATGTGGCCATTCTGCACAACTGCCATAAAGTCGGTAACTAATAAGTCGCAGTTATATTTGCAGTTGGGTTTAGTTATTTAATGTGCTTTTTAAATAATTGAAACCGATCCAAATATAACCATGTGAAACTTAACAAAAAAATCCGCAAATCCGTGGATCTGAAGATATCTGCTCATAGCTTGTTGGATTTCTCGGTTTTCTCCGTTTGTCGCTTGGGTTCTTATTTTTGTCAACCCTTAGTCATATCCATTGAAAAAACCTCATGTTGGATATGTCTAAGTTAATAAAGATGACTTCTTTATTTATGGGTATTCAACTTGATTAAAACCTTTGTTGGAATTTAATCAGAAGATAGTTTAATGAGTGTGCCTAAAAATGCATCATGACCATGGTGCATACTAATCAACTATTTATGTAATTAATAATATTGAAGTTAAAAAATGTTTCACTAGTTGAAGTAAAAGCTCATGATGATTAAACCTCACTTGTAAGATTACATTCTTGTTTGATTCATATCACATAACCTCTCAAATTTATCATAGTTAAAGAATAGTTCATTTTTTCAATGAGATCAGTCACATCATTTTTTTTTCATGATTAGATGAGTCACATCTAATATAGAACACATAAACGCATTTCATTACCAATTCCAAGCCAAATTAATTCATGTTCTTGACATGTTGTTATTACAAATCACAATGGTTGAATTAAAAGGATATGTAATGTAAGAACAACATTCATGCCTTTCATAAACTAAAAACTTGCCATGAAAAGTATGTGGCCAACCAACTAAATTCCTGCTTCCATTATGTAGGCATGTTCTTGGTATGATGCAGTTGACTCATGACATGTAAACTCTATTATTAGTTCAATAGTTTCAACGTTTTGATCTCATTAACATCACTGATCATGGAAAATGAGAGGGAGGATGAGATTGAGGACAACATGTCAATGTCACCTCCATCTGTTGGTTCCATGCAGATTGCAGGAAGCAATGGATTTGGTCACAGCATGGAGTTCATGTCTCAAGCATACCTTCCCAATAGGTACTCAGAGATTGACATACAAGTTAAGGATTCTAGTTCCAACCAAGATCCTCCTCTTCCTGTGTATCTCAAGGTAGTGAAAAATTCAGAGAAAAGTTTTTATTTTATCAGAAACAGTGACAATTAAAACATAATTTTATTAGGCTATTTTATTGTTAGAAAAATTATAAATGTTGTCCAAATTAGATTTTATTTTGAACATGTAACGAAAATATTTTTAATTTTTTTTAAGGATTGCGACTTTTATGTTTCTTCATTTCAAACTTCGCTTTAGGCCTATAGAAACATTGGACCGTCCTTGAGTATCTTGATGATTATCACCAACAATATTTTGTTCCTAATTATGTGACTATAATAATTACTTCACTTGATCACATTCTCAATAACAGATAATTTCTCATTAATGTGTAGTTTGAAGATGTAGAGTTTAAAGTGAGAAATAGTCAAACAGCTTCCAAAAACCCTGTGAAGACAATGGTGTCAAAGGTATCCACACAACACCATGTTGAAGAAAACAAATACAAGAAGATTTTAAAGGGTATCACAGGAAGCATTGGCCCTGGAGAAATTCTTGCTTTGATGGGTCCTTCTGGTAGTGGAAAAACAACATTGTTGAGAGTTGTAGGAGGAAGATTACTTGATAATGTAAAGGGAAAGATAACTTACAATGATGTTCCATATAGTCCTGTTCTAAAGAGGAGGTTAAACTGCTTTTAGACATCAACATTTATATGATTCAATGCATGACAAGTATACTTGTTCTTTTAACATAACATAAATATGTGCTAACATTGTACTTTAAAAATGTGTGTCTCTCTCTCATTTTTTGCTACTTTATAGGATTGGATTTGTAACACAAGAGGATGTGCTTTTCCCTCAACTTACAGTAGAAGAAACATTAATCTTCTCTGCATTCTTAAGACTCCCAACAAACATGAGCAAGCAACAAAAATATGCAAGAGTTGAGACCACTGTCAAGGAGTTAGGCCTAGAAAGGTGTGTCTATAGCATGAATATACATTTGAAATTTGACCTCACATATATGATTATTGAATGCATTAATAAACTACAAGTTCCTCTATAATAATCTCTTGTACAATCATAGATGTCGCCACACGAAAATAGGTGGAGGATTTCTAAAAGGCATATCAGGAGGAGAAAGGAAGAGAACCAGCATAGGTTATGAAATTCTTGTTGATCCTTCACTGCTTCTACTTGATGAGCCAACATCAGGTCTTGATTCCACCTCAGCAAACAGACTTCTTCTCACTCTTCAAGGACTAGCCAAGGTTTCAGAAACTTTCCTTTTTTATATAAAAAAAATGAGAAGATAGAAATTATTATTAATTAAAGGGACACTAATAACCACGTTACAACCGCCTCCGAGGAGAGTTTAACTCTGTCTCCTGAGGTTACCAGGTCAAATTCTTACCAGTGAACTGAAACCTCACAGACTATCAAGAACTAAATTTTACTGTCATTCCGATAATGCTATTTTGAACATATGCTGAAAAATACTTTTGATTTTCCCTTAGGCTGGTAGAACTATAATCACAACAATTCACCAGCCATCCAGCAGAATCTTTCACATGTTTGACAAACTTCTTCTGATATCAGAAGGCTATCCTGTTTATTATGGGAAAGCTAGAGACACAATGGAGTACTTTTCATCCTTAAGGTTCATTCCAGAAATACCGATGAATCCTGCAGAATTCTTGCTTGACTTGGCAACTGGACAAGTGAATGATATAGGTGTTCCACAAGATATTTTGAAAGATCAAGAGTCTATTGACCCTTCAATAGCTATTATTAAGGTAGGATGTACTATAATTTATAGTTCATGCATGGTCTAACTCATTTCCAACTTAACAATTGTTTCTTTATTATTATGTTAGTATGTACAACTCAAGTATAAAGACATACTTGAGCCAAAAGAAAAAGAAGAGAATCATGGAGGAGCAAATACTGCACCAAAACATCTTCAACTAGCTATTCAGGTTAAAAAGGAATGGACATTGAGTTGGTTAGACCAATTCATTATTCTTTATAAGAGAACATTCAGAGCAAGATGCAAAGACTATTTTGATATACTAAGATTGGTTCAAGCACTTGGAATTGCAGTTTTGTTGGGGCTACTTTGGTGGAAATCTTCAATCAATACTGAGGCTCAACTCAGAGATCAGGTACTAGATAGTTTCCATGTTATAGTTTTTCACTTGTCACAAACTGTTAATAATTGTTGATCACACAAAATAGCAGTTTGTTCAAATTCTACTATGCAACATTGCTATAGCACCGCTATTTGACAACATTTGTACTAAATAGTGTATTACAAAACAATAGCTATTTGTTTAAATTTCACTATGTTATAGCCGCTATTTAACAACACTGGTTACAAGACTCAGCTACTAATCTATCCACCATCATCTTTTCTCCATTATTAACAATTTAATTGATCACTATCTTTGATGCAGGTTGGTTTAATGTTCTATATATGTATATTTTGGACATCTTCATGTATTTTTGGAGCAGTCTATGTGTTTCCATTTGAAAAAGTCTACTTAATAAAAGAAAGGAAAGCAGACATGTATAGACTTAGTGTATACTATGCAAGCAGCACTCTATGTGACATGGTGGCACATGTTTTCTATCCAACTTTTTTCATGCTCATTGTGTACTTCATGGCTGGATTTAAGAGCACTGTGGCTTGCTTCTTCCTTACGCTATTCGCAGTTTTGCTAATAGCTATAACAAGTCAAGTAAGTTATGTCAAAACTCAGAACGGATTAAAGGGTAATAATATGATTTGTTTAAAGCTATAATGAATAATATGCATGTTGTTGTTAATAGGGGGCAGGAGAACTATTTGGAGCTGCAGTTATGAGCATTCAAAGAGCAGGAATGGTTGCTTCTTTGATACTAATGTTATTCCTTCTAACAGGTGGCTACTATGTCCAGGTATGCACAAAGGAGTAGCAAGTAGCAACATTGTTGTTATTAAAAACATAAGTTGGTGTTATAGAAACTGAGACAGAACAATGACATATAGGGGTGAGCAAGGGAAGGGTTAGGAATGAGTTAAACTTTTTCCTGACGATTTACAAACTCTTCCCTAGACCCGAATAAACCTGACGATTTACAAGTTATATTTAGATCGAATTGGCCCAAAGGACAGTTGCAAGTGAAAGATTGAATGTTTTTAGTATTTTTAGCATGTATTTATATCCAAAGCATTACTCTTAGAATAGTACTTTACTATAAGATATTTACTTAAACTAACATAGATTTTACATTGAAGATTTTGCATATAAAAGCCTCGTTACCAGCATGATAGAGCTAACAATTAAGAGCGAGTAAGGGACGGTATACCAAACCCTATACCGTCCCTAAATTTTGATTGGAACAATTCTTTAGACTTTAACCTATTTCTAGACCCGAACAAACTCGATGCTTCATAGGTTAAGTAAGATACAAACGAGACAAGTTTTAGGGTTGGGTTGGGTCCTACTATTGATACCCAAATTAATGATATTTATTTTTTTCATTTTGATAAAGTCATTGAATTTCCATATAAAAAAAACTGCTCAATACTTAACAAAAGTTAATTGTTTTGCAGCACATACCAAAGTTCATGCAATGGTTGAAGTATATGTCATTCATGTACTATGGATTCAGGCTACTTCTAAAAGTGCAATATTCAGGAGATCAATTATATGAGTGTGAAAGTGAGGAAGGGTGTAGAACCCTTCAAAGTTCACCTTCATTTGATACTGTAAACTTGAAAGGAGGCTTAAGTGAAGTTTGGGTTCTAATAGCAATGGCTCTTTGTTTTCGGTTGCTTGCTTACTTCTGTCTCCGCAGAAGAATTGATATATGCAATTAGTCTTTTCATCAAATCAAAACTTCTTGTTTAAGATCTTTCTTCAATAATTGACATACGTAGAATTATTATTCTCTGTATAATGTTGATAAAAAAATCAAATGAGACATTACAAATAAACTAGCATTTAGAGTGTCATAGTTTTTTTTTTTTTATTATGCTAAAGTGTATTTTTTTATGGGAAATCTGTTTTTCTTTTTACGGTTTTTAGATAATTATGTAATTCTTTGGAAAACAAATATTTTTATTTTTATTTGTTATGATTTTTAGACAATTATGTAATTTTTTTGAAAGAAAATATTGTCATTCTTCTTTCTTTTCTTCTATTTTTTTATTTATTTTCTTCTACCATTTAAAATTAGAAATTTTGAGTCTCTTCGTAACTTAGAGTTTTTAGTCTGCGTTGTTAAAGTCTGAACTTGATAACCCACTTATTTTATAAAAAAATTATATAAAATCTATCTTCTACCCCCACAATTATACTCCACCCTATATTTAATTTGAACTTCCAATTTTGCACTTCTTTAAAAAATTAAAAATTAGTTCACTTATTCTAAAAAAATCCATTTATTCTAAAAAAAACATTTTAATTGAATCTGAAAACTTCCACAACCAAATCTTTTTTAACAAAAAACAAACTTTTTTTCACTAAAAATTCAATGGAACGAGAGAGTTTGATTGGTCGGAAAAACTTGAAATAATAGTAAAAAAGTTAAAATAATAATAATAATAATAATAATAATAATAATAATAATAATTTAATAGAGGTAAGATTGATATTTTTTGAGAAATTTTATGGAGGTAGGGACATCATAATTGTGGGTATGTAAAATTTTCAAACATAACAACAGTTGATTTTGAATTTCTTCTTCTTCTTCTTCTTTTCTTAAAAGCTCACAATTTTTATTGAGATCAATTTGATCTATATGTCTAAAATTTGAACGTATATCTGATAATATTGAAAGTGGGAGAAAAAAATATCATAATAATTTACACATCATCCAAATCCACGTAAAAGAAAAAATATAGTAAAAATATAAAATATCATTCAAATATAGTGAAAATATAAAATATCGTTCAAATTAGTTTCAAAATCATATTTATTAATTTATAAAATTTAGAGATTAATTTGATAAGATTTGAACTTTCATTGGTTTGATAGGAGGATTTGCATATTCAGTCAAAATAAATATTGGGCCCACCTAGCCCATTACATTGACAGGCATTTACCATTTTCCCATCAAAATCTCAAATCTCGACGAAACCTTAGTCGCGCCACCACCACGCTTTCAGCTCCGACCAGCCGCTGTGAGTCTTTCCGATCACATCCCTCATTTTTCTCATTTCGTTTATGTTTCTACGATCGCTTCTCTTTATGTTGTTTCTTTCTTTTGAGTTGCGATCCCTCTCTAACTCCTTGTACTGTACACTATCTTCTATTTCCATTTACGATTTTCAAGTCTTGTTGTGTAGATTTCAGGTTTTTATTGTTATGTGAAATGTGTTTTCTGTTTGCACTTTGGAGATTGTTATGTCAAGTAGTTATTTTAATTTATACACCTCTAATTTGTGCATGTGACAGTGGCTTATTTGGAGATTATTATGTAAGTGTTAATTTATATGGTTGCTGCATTGTTAATGTAGTTGGGAGTAGTACTGTAACTGAAAGGCATCTTTATGTGTGGAACCATTTTTATAATCGTTATCAATTGTAAATGATGTTGCCATTTTAAGAATGAAATGTGGTGATTGTGTGGAGGGATAATTGGTTTGCAGTTGATGTAATGGATATTTTTTAAATGGTAGCTACCTTTTGTTAGAGATTTTTGTTTTGTAATGATGTTTTCAGGGGGGGAGTGGTAAGGTGTCAATGATACCGTGTCATTGTGGATTTTGAGGGGATATCTGGATTGTGCTTAACTTTGAAGGAATTCGATATGTAATGTTGCTACGAAACAATCCTGTTCGATAAGGCATTAGTTAGACTTAGGCACTTATCTTGCCTTTGACTACAAATAAAATGGTTGTGGATAGAATATGGGTCTGTGAACAAACTGAGGCAATTAGTGATGTTATTTTTAGCTATTTTGAGATTATTTTGTGATGTTATAATTAGAATGGAGTTTAGCTGGTATGATGAGAATTTGTTTTCTTTTAAGTCAACTTATTATACTTTTTCATTCATTTAGAAAAACAGTTCGGTTCAGTTGTGAAAATAGCAGTTCAGTTCAATACAAATTCGGTTTGAAGTTCAGTTCAATACAAATTCGGTTTGAAGTTCAGTTCAAACTTTGCCCACCCTAAATATTGGTGAATGAGATAAACTGTCAACCTGAAAGTATAATATGTATTCATGCATATGAATTTCATTATTGATGGCAAGAAGTTAAAATTTAATGGTAGAGGACCCCGTTTAATCCTGGTAAAAAATATTGAAAATGAAGAGAACAGTTATCATTGAGTTAAATACTGAAATCTGGTCATGTTAGTTTGTGTCTCATCAGCATTAATGAAGCTACAATATAGGAAATGGGAGATTTTCTATGCGAAGTTTTCTTCTAGAGGAGTTGTGATTGTTTTCTTTCTGGATAGTGGATACCTTGTTGGTTGAACTTTATATAGAAAATATGTGTTGTTGTTGTTTTTCGTGCATCAGAGCATGGTGAGATTGTGATACCATGAGAACCTCTGTTTTCCACTTTTCCTTTTATAAATGTTAATACTAGACTAATTGACGGCTCTTGTAATTGAAAGCATCATGCTTCACATTGTGATTTATTTTTTTATTTGGAAAAAACAAAATATACATTCAAGATTATTTCATTGTATTTATTTAAAGATGTCTTTTTTGGGTATAGGAATTCAATGGCTACCTTGAGAAGTCTGAAAATCAAGACGAGTACCTGCAAACGAATTGTGAAGGAGCTGCATTCTTATGAAAAGGAAGTTGAGAGGGAAGCTGCCAAAACAGCTGATATGAAGGACAAAGGTGCTGATCCTTATGATCTCAAGCAGCAGGTATAACTAAACATTGTGCTCACTTGATGCATCAATTTAAGTTCTTAATGTGTGTTTGCAATGGATTACTATTTTAGATTAGCTTGTAATAAAAATTTATTTTGGTAAAAAATAAAAGTTATTTTTCTCCTAAAAATGTGTCTGATTCAAATTTGCAAAGATGGATCCTTCAAAATTTTCATAAGAATGTCTTGAGCCTTTGCAGTTGCATTTTTTATACGATGGGGGGTGTTTGACAATTGTCTGTCATTTCCTTTCCTCTGTAAAAAGATAATTATATATTGTCATGAACTGAATTGGACAGGAAAATGTGTTGGCTGAGTCTAGGATGATGATTCCTGACTGCCGCAAGCGTCTAGAGGCCGCTTTGGAAGACTTGAAGGGAATATTGGTATGTATATTTCTACTTTGCAGAATTTTGAGAGTCTAATAGTTGCTGTGATAAGAACTTTTGGCTTGAGTTGGTTTTAGATATCAGGCCATACTCACCTGCTGCCATGGTGTTTGAAACCCAATTAAAGAGAAATAGAAAGCTATATTGCTGGTTGAAAAAAAACTATTACAGTGACGAAACAAAACCACCCTGTAATATTTAAGCAAAAGCTCTGCATAAAAAACAAGCTCTACTAATTTCTTACCCTTTATGCCTCCTCACCACTACATATGTTGTATGGCCAAACCAACTTGTCAACACAGCTCTTGTAATTAATTCTCTCCACTAAGCATTTATTTTTCGATATCCATATAATCTAAGTCTCGGGCTTCCAATGATTTGAGCTCATTAATGGATCCACCCATGTCAAGTGCTCTATCACGTGGCTTAAGGCATTAACAACCAGGGATCTCCATTTTGTGCCAATACTGCAAACTTGGCTGCAACATCCCTCACTAGTTGCAATTCTTTGTAGAATGTACGAACACAAATCCAAATATCTGGACGTGATCCACTGGTGAAATTACTTGGAAATGAACTTCTGGCAACCAGGGACACTTCTAATAGAAGAGGTCAAACTTTGCAATATAGTCATTGACGGTAGCCATTTATTTCAATTTTTTCAGCTCTTCAAATGGGTTGTCTAACCTACCCCCTCCTATGGTAGAACACTATACTTGTCAATGCAGAATGGTAGAAGCTTTATGCTGATAGTATTAATGAATTAAAAGTTAACCATATAATTCATAATTTCTTTTACTGCATTCTCGCCATACTATTCTCGCTGCACTCACCTTGACACCCCCAACTCCCCCTATAACACAGTTTGGCCTTAACTTGACACCCCCAACTCCCCCAACTCCATGCAACAGAAACATCATATTTATCTCACTACCTAAAGAAACATATATATTCTTTGTGGATAGTTTAACTTTTTTGTATTTGATATGATATATTTTTGCTGATATTTTGATCTCATGTTTATGAACCCATTAGTGCATGTGTGAAACAGGGTGTTAAAACAAACCAAACCATTTTCACTATGCAAAAAAAAAACACCTTTTACTCCTTGTGTTTTGGTCCATATCTCTACTGAGATTTTTTTCTCTTATTCAAAATCATATTAGTTTTAAACTTTTGCTTGAAATTGGATATGTAGATTTAATTTTGTGAGAATATTTTTTATTTGCTGTTAGGCTGAGTTGTTGGAGGAATCAGATGAGAAGGAAGGCCCTGAAATTGATGAAGCTCGAAACACCATTGCAGAAGTTGAACAGGTTTTTGAAACAACACAAGCTTAGCAGGACAGTTTCATTAGTTCTTCGATTGAGGATATTGTGCCTGTATCATAAAGTTTCCTCTTGTTCCTCAAAAACTGGTTCCCGCTGAAAAAGGTTATGAATCTTGTGACATTGAATCTTCGTTAGTTAATGTTGTAGTGGAACATCTGGAAATGAAAATTTTATGACATCGATTTACTTTTCTAAGCTTGAAATTATCGCATCTTGTTTTAAAGTTATTTGGTGCATAATGTATTCATCAAACATGTAAATCCCCCCGTTTTGATTTTAAATGAAAACTAGTTAAAAGCTTAAGACAACATTAATATAGTAGTAATTATAGCATGGGTTTGTTGATGATATAAACTACTCCATCCGATACTATAACTCTATATATAATTCTATATATATATAAGAAAAAGTTACAGTTTTTAAGTTGTATTTATTGTTAAAATTATTTTTTATATATTTATTTAAGATGTTTGTGTGTTTAATATTATATGGGTTTAAATGTATAATTAATAAAAAAAAACTATAATAATTAATGAATAATTTTGATGTCTTTTGTTATTTTCTCTTACAAATGAGATCAGACGGGGCACTAATTATTTTTAAAATAATATTTATTAAAAAGAAAAAGTTTAGGGGCATTTTTGTAGATGTTTTTCATATGGTTTTTAATATAAAATATACATTTTGGGGTTATAACAAACCTTGTTAAAATTATAAACTTAATAAAATAATGGTTGGTTAAGTTTTTAACTGTACAAAAAGTAAATTAAGAAATGTACTTAAGTTGTCTTTATTAAAATGGTACTACTAAAATGGCTTTCTTTCCAAATAGTTTGTTTAAGAAAAGGCTTTGTAAAAGAAATCCTATATTAAGGGTAATTCAAAACAAACATGTGTTACATAACAAGAGGGGAAGGGGTTAGGGCCACTATCTATTCTATAAATTTTAATAGTTAGGAAACTTGGAGGACATTGTTTTGCTCTTGCATATTTTTCTTATTTGATTTAAAATAAAAATAAATGAAGATAGAGCCCCCCATTTTTGGTCAAAGAAGAAACTAGAATTATAAAGGCTTCAAATTGTTCTCATTTCTTATCCATTTTCATGAAAGTGATTGATTTCCTTTGCAAGATTTGTCTATATTAACACGTTGCACGTCCTACCGGCCAAATGGGGTCAAATTTGATTCACATACGTCATTAACAAGCTTAAACGATGTGTTTTATTTCTTAATTATACCTTTTTCTTTGAAATATGGTCACTTCAACAACATTATGGCAATTCTTAATGGTTAACAAACACATGGCCAAATTTTAGACATGCAAGTTATATACTTCTTAATCAACTTGCTTTTCATTCCATGCATATTCCTATCTTATTTTCATTGATGTCGTATTAAAATTGATCAAACCATTTCTTCAAAATTAAAAATTGATATTCTTCTGTATTAAATTTTGAACGAATAAATAAATTGGTCTATATAAAATTGTAAATGATAATCAATTTTATAAATTGATAAATATATATATATATATATATATATATATGTATATATATATATATGTGTGTGAAATTGTAAAATAGTCTATATTTAAATTTTTATCTTTAAATACTATGATGTGACTCATCTACGTTGATCTCATATAAATATGATCACAACATGAACTAATTTTTTTATAAAATTTAAATCTTTAATGGACCAATTTATCAATAATTAATATATGCACAATTACATTTACTCACAAATTTGTCTTATAGATAACAAAATTTTAGTGACAAATTTGTTATCGCGAAGATACATTAATATAGGATCAACGTTGATAAATCATATATTTAGTTACAGTGTCACGTAATGTATCTAACGACAAAAATTTATTAAGATACTATTTTGATTGATATTTTATAACTTTATGAATGTATTTACCATTCATTTACAAAATTCAGTAACTAATTTGATTGACGCTTACAATTATATTGACCAATATACCTATTCAATCTTATCAATTTTGTCTAGATCCCAAAAAACATGTCAACAAAATGTTTGAAATGGTCTCCCATGTTAAAACTTCACATGACCAGGTCGTTAAATTTTGGTGCACTTAGAAATTTATTCGGTTTGCTCCATTCTTGAATTAATTTTTCATGAGTCTGACCATTACCCGTCAAATATTTAGACTAACCGTATTATCAACAACATCGAAAATAGACTAACCGACATTGGATTTGGAATTTAAATATGTGGCCAAATGCAAAATGAATTTAAATATATGATCAATTATCTTTTTTTTTATAAATGAATTTTGCTTTAATATCTGCTTAGCCCTACTTTCTCATTCATCAATTAAGTTGATATTGACTTATAAATTATGATTCAGCTTGCTTGATCGCACAAGTTAACTTTGCAAGAAGATTACTTGGTTATTGGTTAATGAAAACAGATCTTAAAAATCAACGTATTTTTTATGTCGATGATACAAAAAAAAAATGAATTTAAAAGACTACGAACAAGAAAGTATTTTATCGAAAACTAAACAACTAACTAATTTAGTTTGAAATTAATCGATGTACACTATCAATATAAAATATTTTATGCTATCGATAAATATCAATCACTCATTTGTATAATTTTATAACTAATTATATTTAACTTCAAATATTTTTATTAATTTAATGGTTATAATTGACTAATAGTGTTTTATTTAATTTATTTTTCTAATTTGTTAATTAATTATTATGGAAAAAAAGTATAAGTGGACCTGTTTAATAAACTTATGTGACGCCACCTAGAAGGCTATGTTACGGGAGTTTCAAGCACACAAGGAAGGTAAGTAACCTCACTCTTAATTAAACACAACTTTACTCTAACGATTTTTCTTTAATTAGAAAAAATAAATCCCAACACATAAAAGAAAAATAAGCTACTCCATTTTTTGGAGTTGTATGGTGTGGCTAATATGTATATTACATATAGTATATGGCAATCATTCATTCATAACATACAAGGAGAGTCACACTATACCCCAATATGACATGATTCATGAGTTGCTAGTTGGATTAGGTTGCCAACCTTTTACCATATAATCCCCAAAATAATCAACTATACCCGCCATAATTCAAATTAGTTATATTATATGGTTTATTTATTTATCATCATGTAATATAAATTATATTTAATCAAAAAATATATATAAATTATATTTTTGTTGGCCATGATATATATCATATAGTAATCACTTTAAGTCTTATCCACTTGAATTCAAAGAGAGATCAACCTTACTTTATTTTCATTTCACCTAAAAACAAAACAAAAGAAATATTTGTAACTATTCTAATTTTATATTTTTTTTTTTTGAAAAAGCCAATCTAATTTTATATATTAAGTTAGAGAAAGATAAAGTCACCAAATTGAACTCTAATTGCTTTCTAAGTTGAGCTTCAATATAATAAATATGGTCTAAGAAGAAGTTGGCCAACGGTTAACTTCCCTCCAAACCTTGTTTGGATTCAAAGCAAAGTTCATAAGTTGATTCTTGGTCACCTTCTGAGACACAAACTTCACCTTTCTTGACATATCCTTCACACCCTTCTTCCCTTTCTCCTATAAACACTTCTTCTTCTTCTCCATCTCTTCTTCATATCACAAGAGTCTCTATCATCTTGTTTAAACTATTTGGTTGGTCAAAGGTTTGTGTTCTTGAAGCTTTGGTTTGTGATTTATTTTAACAGGTATAAACTAATCGAAGCGACAAGGGCTGAATCTTAGCTGATCGTGATAGTTAAGTCACTCTGCCACTTTCAATTCACTGTTGTGCAATAAAGATTAGTCACTCTGCCCTTTGTTTATAAATTTCAAATTTTTAAGCTTGATATAATTTCAAAAGAAGAAAAAATTTCCAATGAATTCTAGGTGCTTGTTGAACTCCAATAGCATAGTTCAATGAGAAGATAGCATGGCTAGTTCTAGAACTAGGCCTCAACGCGCCTCGTCCCCGCCTTCGTTTTCGGTTCGGATGGCCATGAGAATATCTAGATCAAGATGGTTTACTTTCTTAAGAAGAATTTTTCATTATCAAAATGGATCAAGGTCTAATCTTGGTTCTAATCCTTTCAATTCTAGCACTTGGATGATGCTTGAGTTTATTGCCTTGATTTCTCAAATAGTCATTTCTACATTCACTTTGGCTATTTCAAAGATGGAGAAACCTGTTTGGCCTATGAGGGTTTGGATTTGTGGTTATGATATTGGATGTGTTCTTAATCTGCTTCTGGTTTATGGCCGCTACAGTGAAATTTTTCTGATTCAAAGAGATTCTCTCAGCCTTTCTGATTTGGAACAGCAGAGAAACAATCAAGAAACAAGGTATCATATTCACTTTCAATCTTCAAGAACTTCTTTAAGTCAATTTTGTTGTAAGTGATGCATAATTGTAGTATAGTACTTACTAATAATTTATATCACGGACACAAAATGAGACTGATACATAGACGACGCCGATAATGATTTAAAATATAAAAATAATTAGATGAAGTCACATACATCGATGTGATACACCTAGATGTCAAACATCGAATATGTCTTAGTCTTAATATTATGAGTATGCTTAAAAATAGGTTAGAAAAGGTTGACACCATCATATTGTTTTGGTTTGTGAACTTCAAAGAGAAAAAAAATTGCTCCTTCAATTGGATTGCTAAAGATAGAAAAATACTAAGTATTTATAAAGGTGTTGTAATTTGTCACCTACATAGAGCCTCAAGAATCTCTTAGAATTTCGATTGGACTCTACGCAACTTTCACAAAACCAATTTGTAGGGTGAAAACTATCCACCACTTACAAACATTTTGTCAAACTTTATCTCATTCAATGTAAGACTCTTTACGGAATCAAATACTCTGACATAACTTTTCTTTTCTCTAAAGGTATTGTCAATTAGGCCTATATCTCCGACTACAGAACCGTTGGAGTTCCTTTATATTACTATTCCAAACTTAGAGTCTATAGTGTATCTAAAGTCATATCCAACAGTATGAATAACTTCCATAGTCATCAATCCAACAGTTTAATTAGATAACAAGTTCATTTTGAAATTTGATAATTTGAAAATTTGAAAATTTGAAAATTAATATTACTATGTCAGTGTATACAGGATGTCACACTTGATGAACAAATGCAAGACATCACTAGAGTTTTTCTTTGCCATATGGTTTGTGATGGGAAATGTTTGGATTTTTGACTCACGTTTTGGTTCATTTCAACAATCTCCAAAACTTCATGTCCTCTGCATCACTCTGCTTGCTTGGAATGCAATATGTTACTCTTTCC
>NC_021161.2:51804742-51808402 GCF_000331145.2 Cicer arietinum
CCTTTTCTACTTTTTCTTCTGTTATGCTGTTGTGTGCCATTGATCAGTAACCTCCTTGGTTACAACATGAACATGGCTTCTTCTAATAAAGGAGCATCTGATGAACAAATTTCACAACTTCTATGTTGGAGACATAAAGAAGTTCATAGCAAATTAGAGCTTGGTAATGATTCAGAAAGCAGTGAAAATTTGATCCATGAAGATCCTGTAAGTAGCTTTCTTTTTTCTGTGTTCCTGCAAAAACTAACTCAACATGTAAATATGTTTTACACAAATATTCAATTATATTTTGTGTTTAACTTTTTAATAATGAAATGTAATTGGATATATGTATAAATATTTGTATACTCTATTAATATGTTAAGACTCACCTAATATAGAACAAAAAATTGAGTCTAATTGTGGACTTTTTGAATTTTATCCGTTAAAGTAGGTTAATATATTTTTTTCTTTCGAAAATAATACATTATTATAAAATAAAAGTAAAAAATATGTTAATTTACTGTAACAGGTAGAATTGAATAGTTTATACAGTTTTTTTGTGTATATTAAAGATTCTTAATATTTTAAAATATATAGAATGATAATGTTATTAAAAAGTTTAAATGACAATTTTTTTAGTTTATAAATGAGATGGAAAATATATTACCAGAAACTCACGCACTGTGAAATTCTGACTTTGACATCGGAATATGATGTTGAACTTAACAAATTATCATTTTGACACTTAAACTTAAATACTATAAAAATTTTATTTGCTAGCCCTTGAATTGATAGTTAGCCACATAACAATAATTAGAACATGTAGTTGTCTTTTTTCTAAGTCAATTGGTTGGGTGAGAACATTACTTTTTCCCAACAATTTGGGACATATGCTGAAATTTCCATTCAATTGAAGATTTGTCTTATTTCCGAATCTAATTGACATTGAGTTAATAAAGTTTTGTCATGTGGTGTTCTTGACAGGAATGTTGCATTTGCTTAGCAAAGTACAAAGACAAAGAAGAAGTTAGACAATTGCCATGTTCACATGTTTTCCACCTAAAATGTGTGGACCAATGGCTCAAAATTATATCTTGCTGCCCACTTTGCAAACAAGGATTAGAGAGATAGAACAAGTAGCTCAGACAATACTCATACTCATGTGTATTCTTTTGATATTGCTTAAAGTTTTTTTTTTTTTAGTTTAAATTTTGGTCTAATATACTTTACACAGTTACTTGAGTGAGTTTGTATATGTACATAATAGTTCACCAGTAACCAAAACTACATTTACATACTTGGTCCTAAGTAGTGGATACCATAAGTTTTCAAATTAGGGGACTGCCAAAGCATTATTATTTTTTCACTGTCATTTGAATATTGTAAGATAAAATCTTTGTAATGAAGAAATGAAGAAATGAAGTAAATATTATATTTGTTCACTAAAAAAAAAAATTTGTACTTTTTGGTATATTGTATTTTTTTACTATCTTCATTATTTATTTATGACCATTTTGAGAAAAAGTTATCTTTTTATAAGATTCTTTTTAAATATTTAATTGTATGTTAGGTTTTTCTTATTTTACCTCTTAATTTATAACTGGTAATAAATATTTTGATGGAAAGAAATTAATTGTCTTTCATAAAAGGCAAATTTTAAAAAAAATAACATCAATTGTTAACAAATTTAATACTAATATTAATCTTTTATTCTGGTAATTTAATAAATACAGTTATATTATTTAAGTGAGTATCCAACTCCTAGACTTTTGGTGCAATCACCTATCCATTATAGAATTAAATAAATAGAGTATAGATGTATCCTATTTGAAATTAAGCTAATCTAAAGAAGAAAAACTAAATATAAGACATGGTCCCAATCAGTTAACCAACAAACAACTTTATAATGAATTGTAGGCCATAGGTTAGTTGGAAAATATTTTCTTTTTTGTATTTCTCACTATTATAAGTACAAATATTACCTTATTTTTATTTTATTTCTTTTTTTTAACTTAGTAGTTAACTTTTCTCTAGCTATGCTTCATATTATAAACTTTCAATATCAATATTCAGAACACATCTCTATATTATCTAGTATCTAGTAGTACTAGTAACCAACTTTTCTTTTAATATTTTAACTTTTCTTTGAATTATGAAAATATGTTTCTCTTGTAAGATTAGGCTTAGACCATCATATATACAACAATAACAACTTAAAAACTGTTTGAATAATTCTAAATAACTGAAATGTTACAAAACACAATTATTTACTAGGTTTTGAAGAGTTTGCTCGCACTCTGTTTTCATTTAAATGCACCTATTGATGAAAATATCGGGTCTACATTACTTAAAAATATCATTTTTAATCATGTTTTAAGGACAAATTTTATGTATGTAGTTGCTACACTGGCTGAATGTGGCATGAACCTATCAGACGATGTTATAGAGCATAATTGACAAGATACTACCCTTTTTTTCCTTTTGAGAATAGGACTTTTCCTATGGTATATATTTTTAGTTGTGTTTATTAGTCGTCTGCAACCGTTTTTATGTGGATTGAAGTACTCTTTGTATCATATGTTCATTATAAGAAGAAAAAGGAAATCAAAATCAGTTTTCTACTTTTTTGTTTTTGAAAAATTGAGAAACAACAAATTTGTTTTTTTGTTAACTTCTAAAAATAGAAATCTGTTTTCAAAATGTATAATCATAACAAGCCCTTAGTTTCAACGTTGAGTTTTGGATATCTCTAGACTTTTGATGAAGCTCTTTATCTACTATCAATAGCTTAAATAAAAAATCATAAGAGACATCACCACAACATTCCCAAGCTTGGTATTCCCTTCTCAAGTAGACAATACTTGGAGCTCAAGTATTATTTACATGATCATTTTGCTTATGGTTGCATTAATGTAAAAAAGGAAATTTATAGGAGTTTGCCTTACAGTGGTTACAACGCGATGATATTGTGTTCTGGTTAAGCCTCTGGAATTATATTCGATTTAGTGCTAAAAATTTAGAAAACTTACGAATATGACACATGTGAATGAAAAGCTTGTGTTTATAAAGTGTAATACACTGATTGTTGGATTGTTCTTAAAAAATATAACTGTTTTTTATAAAACTAACATAATGTAATGTGACGTTATTTCAAAAAATTGTTGGAACTTTTTAAGGCTTATTTTGAAATCCGTTACTACTACATCATAAATGAAAAATAAAGTACAAGAAAATATTTGGTTCGCTCTAATATTGAGTACAAGAAAATAGCGCAGCAAACTATCATAGAAAAAAAATGAACGCACCAATTTTCTATCAAAAACGAACGCACGAAAAGTGATAGTCAACAATAGACACACCAAAAATTACGATAAGTAAACAGTAGATACATGTCCAGGATATTGCATCTAAATTTGTTAACAATCCAAAATTTAAAATAAAACATATTAAAAGACTGTTCCTCGATCTCACACCTTTCTAAATGGCAACTACGTCAGAATTAATCGACCTCTTCCATCTTGCTACCCTCGGCATCAGCGTCAGCTTCCTCCAATGGTGGCATGTCAGCATCAGCTTCTGCGGCATCCTCATCAATGCTCAGTCCAAGCTTCAACATCCTGTGAATCCTGTTTCCAAAAGTGTTTGGCTCATCAAGGCTGAATCCTGATGTAAGAAGAG
>NC_021161.2:51808500-51816482 GCF_000331145.2 Cicer arietinum
AAAGAGCAAGAGAACAAGATCCTTGACGGATTTGTCGTTCCTGTCAGCATCAGCACGTTTCCTCAACTCCTCCATGATGGGATTCTCAGGGTTGATTTCCATTGTCTTCTTGCTTGACATGTAACCAGCCATGCTGCTATCCCTCAAAGCCTGTGCCTTCATGATCCTCTCCATGTTAGCGGTCCAACCATATTCGCCAGTCACTAGACAGCAGGGAGAGTCGACAACACGGTCGGAGACAACAACTTTCTCAACCTTGTCACCCAACACTTCCTTGATCACCTTGCAGAGACCATCAAATTTCTCTTTCTGTTCTTCCATCTTTTTCTTTTCATCTTCACTCTCGTCCAGCTTCAAGCCTTCCTTAGTGGCAGACACCAACTTCTTACCCTCAAATTCCTTTAGCTGACCAACAGCATACTCATCAATGGCGTCAACCATGTAGATCACTTCATAACCTCTCTTCTTGAGCTTCTCAAGGAAGGGAGAATTCTCAACAGCTTTCTTGCTTTCACCAGTGATGTAGAAGATGTCACTCTGTCCTTCCTTCATCCTGGTAACATAGTCCTTGAGACTGGTCATCTCATCACCACTCTTGGTAGAGTGGTACCTGAGCAATTCAGCCAGCTTTGTCTTGTTCTGAGAATCCTCGTGGATACCCAATTTCAGGTTCTTAGAGAAGGCCTCGTAGAACTTATTGTAGTCTTCCTTGTTCTCAGCAATTTCGAAGAAAAGCTCAAGGCACTTCTTCACCAAGTTCTTGCGGATGACCTTCAGGATCTTGTTCTGCTGAAGCATTTCTCTTGAAATGTTAAGTGGAAGATCCTCAGAATCCACAATACCCTTAACAAAGCTAAGGTATTCAGGCATCAACTCCTCACAGTTGTCCATGATGAAGACACGACGGACATACAGCTTGATGTTGTTGGGCTTCTTCTTGGTGTCAAAGAGGTCAAAAGGTGCCCTCTTGGGTACAAAGAGGACAGCCTTAAACTCAAGCTGACCCTCAACAGAGAAATGCTTCACGGCCAAATGCTCTTCCCAATCGTTTGTAAGACTCTTGTAGAAAGCAGCATACTCATCCTTTGTAATTTCCTCAGGCTTCCTCATCCAAATAGGTTTCTGCTTGTTCACCAATGACCACTCATGAGACACCTCCTTGATCTTCTTCTTTTTCTTCTCCTCCTTTTCCTTTTCTTCATCTACTTCCTCAACTTTACCCTCCTCTTCCTTCTTCTCTTCCTCGTCTTCATCATCAGAAATCTCCTTCTCAATGGTTTTCTCAATCCAAAGAGAAATTGGATAACTGATGAATTCAGAATGCTTCTTGATCAAATCCTTAAGACGGCGTTCCTCAAGATACTCAAGCTGATCTTCCTTGAGGATGAGAGTAATCTTAGTTCCTCTGCCAAGAACCTCACCAGTAGTATCCCTGGTAACAGTGAAAGACCCACCAGCTTGAGACTCCCAAACATACTGTTCATCATCATTGTGTTTTGTGGTAACAATAACCTTCTCAGCAACAAGATAAGCTGAATAGAAACCGACACCAAATTGTCCAATCATGCTCACATCAGCACCAGCAGCCAAAGCTTCCATGAATTCCTTGGTCCCTGACCTAGCAATGGTACCAAGGTTGTTCACCAAATCTGGAACATATAACAAAAAAGGTATTAGAGATAATGATAAATTATTACACACACAGGGCTACATAAACCAATTCCACTGACTTAGAAAAAAACTTCAATTCTTACCAGCTTTAGTCATTCCAATTCCACTGTCAATGATGGTCAATGTGTTGTTAGTTTTGTCAGGAATAATGTGAATGAACAACTCGGGCTGACCATCAAGCTTGCTCTTGTCTGTCAAACTCTCAAATCGGATCTTATCCAAAGCCTACATTACAATGATCAAAGACGAGAATCAGAAAAACATGCATACCAACAACAACAAAAAACAACACACCCAAAACAAGCACAGCTAAAAACTACCCCAATATCCAAAGGATGTAATGATCTTATTCCCATAAACACAATTTGTTGTTGCTAGTTCGCTGCTAATTATGATTCGTATTAAATAAGTAATTATAAAAGTTTGGCCATACTATTGAGGGCAGTGAACTAATCCAGTTAAACCATTACACATTATCATGCAATTAGAGAAACATATAGACAAAATAGTGATAAGAGACTGATTAAAAAATAAAACTCAATTTAAACATTCCAATTAACAAAAGCACCGGGATCACTTTGGTATGAATTGACAACGTAAAATATCCTACACTTGCAAATTTAACACCACATTAATTTAATTCTACTACAACCATAAAATAGTTTTTAAAAAAGAAATGGAACAGAAACATGTCAAACAAACCCTCACTGAATTGAGCAACAGTCACACATAAATCACTCAGAGATCATAAAAAACAACACTAACCAAAGATCTAACAATATATACTCAATTAACCGAAACGTAGTAACTTGAATTAAATCAAATAAGGAACATAACAAACAATAATCGTTATAGAAATGAAGCCATATAAATTGTAAAAAAAAACAAAAATAAGTAGATCAAATCAACAGAAATGAATACGAAATAAAACGTAGAAAGAGAGAAGAAGAAGCTTACATCGGAGGCGTTACTGATAAGTTCACGAAGAAAAATCTCCTTGTTACTGTAGAAAGTGTTGATGATGAGACTGAGAAGTTGGTTGATCTCAGCCTGGAAAGCAAACGTTTCTTGTTCCGCCATTGCCGATCTAATTTCTGAGTCGAATTAGGGATTTAGAAATGAGAGAGAGAGTTGCAGAGAAGAAGCGAAAATGAGAATGGAGTGTGAAAGAGAATGCGAAGAGTTATATAGTAAGTGTTAGCTAGGGTTTCAACTTTTCTAGATCCTTCTATTTCTATTTACAAACTAAATAATGACTAAATTAAAATAATAATAATAATGTTAACTCATTGCTGTTATTTGTTAGTACACTTGACTCTCAACTGTCCACTTGCATCGGGAGCATGGCTTGCTTTTCTTCAATTTTGATTTGGTCTTTTTTATTAATTTTATTTCATTTGTTCTTTTTTATTTTATTCGATTTGATAAGTTTTTTTTCTGAATAAGAACAATAATGATTTTTTTCTAAAATAACAATAATTTATTTTTTACGTCTCATTTGATAAATTGATTATATAATTTATAAAAAAATATTTTTGTTTTACAAAATATATAATATATATATATAGTAATTTATTTTATAAAAGTAAATAGAGGATATTTAAATAACTTTTTTTTATCATTTATTAACTTATTTAGATAAAATTTAATTTTTTATTAAATTATAACAATATACTATTTTCTTCTTCAAAATCATGTTTGTTTTGTAAAAGAGAAAGAGATAAACTAAAATTTTAATAAAAAAATTCTAACAATATAAATTTAGATTTTATTTTTCTAATTAAATTTAAATAAAATTATATTAAAATATTTTAACCATTTGGTTTTTAGATAAAATCATATTAACGTCATTAGAAGGTTTTAAAAACGGTTCCAAATTTAGTTTGTGTTTAATTTTATAATATATATTATTTGAATTTATTTAAATTTCAATTAGGATATCAGTGGTATATGTTTTAACTATAAATTTAAATTTAGAAAGAAAAAAAAGGTGTCTAACAATAAATTCGTACACAAAAAAAGTCATACCTAAATTTGTAGTTACTTTTGGAGTCCCTTTTATTTTCTTGGAATTATGGGTAATGATTTGATTTTGAAAATTAATATAATTTAATTTACTAATATTTATTTTTCAAAAGTACACTAAATTGCAATTTTGATTTTTTAAGTTATTTTGTTTAATTTTGATCTCGTAATTTGTAAATATTAATAATTTTGATCACTCAACATATTTTTATTATATTTTAGTCTTTTAAATTGCAAACATTAAATATTTTAGTACTAATGTTATGTTATATACTTTAGTTTTTTTTTCAATAATATCTAATATTATAATTTAAGAGATCAAATTGTTTAACGTTTGTAATTTACCATACTAAAATAAAATGAAAAAAACTTAAAGAATTAAAATGAAACTTAAAAATAACTTAAGAGGCAAAAGTATAATATAGTCAAAAAAACATATTACAGTAGATTTAAATTTAAAATTATATTTAGAAAAAAAATTGTTGTTTGATCTTAAGGGTAAATATGTCTAGAAAAAGTGTTCTACCTAGACATTAGTGTCTCTTGGAGTAGTATAGATAAACAATCTATACATTAGAACAATTACTAGATCTCTTCAAATAACTTAACATTGTAAAGTTTATTCTTGATTTATTTATTGTTTTTAATTTACGGGGAGATGATAGTGTTCCGATTTAAGTTTACTGAACAATTATTAAATGATTTGTATTTCTTCCATGACATTGGTGAAAATTGAACCGCAATTTATAGATTAAATTTATGTTCTTTTACTATTAGATTAAACTATGAGAATTTTGTTTTTGATTCCACGTTAAAATCTTTCTAATAAATTTTAATGCTTTATATAACAAACAATTCTTGTGTGAACACAAGAGTTTGGACATACTATTTGGACACACACACAAACTATATTTCTTTTAATGGTTTTAAAATTTTAAATTATTTAATTATTTAATTATTTTTTGTTTATTTTTTTCTTTTATGTGTGTGTGACCAAATAGTTTATCTAAATGCTTGTGACCATACAAGAATTATTCTTCTTACAAGAATTTTTCTTAAATAATACACATAATATTTTTTTATGTTTTTTATTATCTTTTGAGTTTTTTCAAATCATTAGAGGTAGGGTTGCACGAAGGTAATGTTAGCCTTGTGAGCTTATTATTATGAGCATAGTTTCTTATTTACTTTTAGGATTTTTTTCAAATCCTTAATTTAAATTTTGTTCATTCAACGCTCTAATAAACTTACAAGTATGTAGTTTTTTCTCATGCTCTAAAAAACCATATACATCCGTTTCACGCTACACAATTGAATTGATAAGGTTTGTAGTGATTTGAGAGCTCTAACTATATGAGCAGGGTTGCATGAAGGTAGTGTTATAGAGATGGATTGTGAACAAGCAACTTTAGAGATTACCAAGAAGAGGAATTCTTGTGGCTAAGATGGGTTTCTACTAGATTTAATTAGGATTTTGAGTCTTCAAACAACCCATATTTCTTTCGAACATATAGATAGAAAGGACAATTATTCGACTCATTGTTTAACAAAATATTATTTTTGTCATATTAAAAAGATGTGGATAACCAATGTACCTGATTGTTTAAAATATTTGTACTTAACATATTTAAATCATATCAATAGACAGTGAATACTCTTTTTCCTCTAAAAACTTTTTTTTTAAATGAATTTAAATCTAGAGGGTTTATTGAGACAATTCACTTTTATAAAGAAAAAAAAAAAAAAAGAAACACTTCAAAATCAATCTTAGAATCAAAACCTTCTTAACTCTTATTTCAAAAAGTGTGATTAGCTTGCAAAATCATGTCATCTTTGACCCATTTTTCTTCGATTATAAAATTGATATCTCATATAAAAATAGACTTAAATGCAGTTTTAGTCTCCTTGTATTATGTAATCCGTATTTCTAGTTCATCTATTTTTAATTTCGTAATTTTAGTCCCTCTATTTCTTAAAATTGAGATATTTTGTCCCACTTGCAATTTGTATCTATATTTTGATGAGATGACATAATTAGTATGATTAAGTTGAAGCCATGTCATATTTTGTTGATTTTTAATTAAAAAAATACATTTTAAATAAAATATTTCATTTTTGAAACCTAATTAAAATAAACTTAAAAAATTAAAATCAGTAACAATAATCATTATTTCTAAAAAAATAAAATAAAATTGTTTATTAAAAAATAAATTCAACTTTTCCTCTTGTTATTGTAATTTTCCATTATTTTATTTATACTTTTTATGTTTTACTTAAGTTTCAAAAGAAAAAATTATTATTATTTAAAATGTTTTATTTAATTTAAAAATAATAAATATTGACATGAATTTCACTTAATTATGTTATTCAAATTGATACGTATAACAAAATATCTTAATTTTATAAAATAGAGAAATTAAAATTATAAAATTATAAATAGAAGAACAAAAATTACGAATCAATTAAAATAGAAGACTAAAACTGCGTTTAAACTTAAAAAGTATAAATTGTCAATAATGGACAACTTAATTCAGTCATTCTTGCCTTATGTGGGTGGTATAATCAAAAGTAATTTTGTAAAATAAACATTTGACAAACATCTTTGTGCATCACGAGTACATGGTCTTATGGAATTTGATTTTGAAAAAAGCAACAAGTTAGAATTGGATGCTGTCTCTTGGTTTATTGAGACTTCCACATAAATTAAAGTATTTGAGTATTGTGTCTACCACTCTAAGTATCAACAAGAAGTTCAACTCCCTCTTTCCTATTCTCTTGAGGCCTTAGACAGTCCGACTCAATCTCTTGATATCTTTTTGTCCTACCACAATAACTTGGAAACCACTACATTTTGGTATATCCAACAAATATTGCTTATCTCGTATTTATTTCGCAGATGATGTAATACATTTGATAAGGTCGATCTTGGAACAACTATGCAATTGTTATGGTTCAACTCATCGTAAATGTCCATTTTTTGGGAGATATTTTTTCAACCAGAAAAGATAAAAGTGGACTTTAACTTCACAGGCCTCGTTGTAATTATAGTTCTCTACAATGTCTCATATTAAGAGTTTTATTACACTATATTTCATTCATCATCTTAAAAGACTATAATTTTAATGCATAGTAAAAAATTTACACATTTAAAAAATCACTATTAATCTTGTGCACGACTTTATAGGTAGATATAACAAAAATTAAGAGTTTTATTACACTATATTTCATTCATCATTTTAAAAGATTATAATTTTAATGCATAGTAAAAAATTTACACATTCAAAAAATCACTATTAATCTTGTGCACGACTTTATAGGTAGATATAACAAAAATAAAACATTATTAATTATGTAACGGTCATCATCGATTGTCATTGTAAAAACACTTTAATATATAAATTAAATTTTTATCTTAATTATATATAATATTTAAATTCTTTTTTTTTTTTTAATTTGTGTCATTTATCTTTTAAAACAATTTACAATGTTATTCTCATTTAAGTCTATTTTTTTTTTATACTTTTGATCATTTATCTTTTACCAAATATTTGTTTTATTCATTTAGTTATTTTTAATTCATTTTTTTTAATCTTTTATAAATAATAAATATTAATCTTTTTAATCATAACTCTTTCAAACAGCTGTATGATAATTTTCATGAATTATTTAAGTTTAATTTTAGATCGATTATAATATAACTTCCGATAAATTTCATTAATCTCAAAAAAAATTATATCTCTTTCGAAACATACAATATTTTTTTCTTTTCAAATACAAACTTATTATTCAATTAAATTGATATTTTTTGAATTAATATTATAGTATACACGTATCACAATTGTTAAAGATATTTCAACAGTTAAAAATTACTGTAACTTTTATTTTTTACTCATTTAGATTTTCATCCAAACCTTGTTCATTGAAATAAAATTCCATGTGGTAAAAATAAATAAATAAACTAGTCTTGTGTGACTAGTAGGACTGGTGGAGCAGTAATTACAAAAATGAAGTGAGGCCCATCCAATCCACAACACAACCACCCCGCAACTACCGCCACCACCACTCACATTTTTCATTTTCAATTCCCATTCTTCAGCATACATCGGTGTGGGTCCCACCACTACTTTCTTCTTCTCAAAAGAGTAAAAAAAAATGGTGTAGAATTAACTGAATTCCAAAAATGGAGGGGTGGTTCTCAACCTCAAGCTCACCCATTGAAGATCAGCAGAAATTAGGTTCCTCTTCTCTGCTTGCTGATTGGAACTCTTACGCTTCATCTCAGCAGG
>NC_021161.2:51816526-51820152 GCF_000331145.2 Cicer arietinum
AATTAGGTTCCTCTTCTCGGCTTGCTGATTGGATCTCTTACGCTTCATCTAAGCAGGAACTTCAACCTTCCAATTCTGCCATCAGCTTCGATCTCGAATCTGCTGTTAGATCCGCCAACAACACCGTCACTGGCACTTTCAGCGTGTAATCTTTACTACTTACTCACATATCTCTATTCATTTCAATTGCAATCTATTTACGCGTTCATTACGATTTGCAATGCTCGTTTTTCTGTACATTCTTAGGTATTACAATTGATAAAGTCACAATAGTTCAATGGAAAAAACTATATGGACTAGATAATTGCTGTAGAAGTTTGATTTTTAAGTCAATTGAAGGAAAATTGAATGTTGGATTGAAAATTGTAAAGGAATTAATACTCCTTATGTTATGCTTTGGTTAGATTCAGGAAGTTATAGGAGAGTGGTTGGGATTTGGGAATGGGAAGTTTAACTATCACAGAGTGATTGGGCTTGGCATATCCCTTGTTGTAAGTAGTATTAGCCAGTTTCTTAATTATGCTTGTGATAGTCATTCATAGATCTCAATCAAGTGCAACATAGTGGTGCGGATTGCAATAATTGAGTGGAGCAATGAAGCCCGCAGCTGCTATTTCTTTGTTATGTTGCATTTTTTAGCTGCGGCAATTGTGGCCACTATTTGTGGCATAAATCATGGAAATTGTGCGCTTTGCTGTGGTATGCTTGTTGCTGACTGATTTAGGGATAAAGTTGGGATTTTCTCCCTCTTTTTTTTCAGATAAAATAGTTAAATCCTTTATTTCTCTTCACATGTTAATCGAACAGCCTTACCATTAAAAATTCAGAGCTTCCTTCTTGTCAAGCCCACTATTATTCTGGTCAAGGCTGGCAGTTACCGGCATCATTTTGGTGACTGTTCTTTGTGTGCTTGGTTTTTTCATTTATAATAATCTGCCCTGTTTTCCCTTTTGACTACTGTGTTTGCAGTTTGCACGCAAGTGTTTTTTATTGCTGTTCCTTTTTTACTATTCTGGTTCTCTCAAATTACTCTCAATTTTTTTATCTGCAGTGTTTAAAATTCGAACTCATTATTGCTGCTCTCACATGCTCTATTTTTGAGTTTATCACTTGGCAGTTGGTTATTTGAGAAACCATATTAAGAATTTTTTTATCTTTTATTTATGCCTAGTAGATTATAATAATTTACCTCTGCTTGATATTTTGTTAGAAGATATGAGAGCAGCCTGTTACTCTCAAAGTGGTGTTTAGTTTTTTCTCAACTTATATATATCTAAAATTTCAGTATAGCAGCCATCCCAATAGAGTTTTTTGGGTCAGCCTTTAGTTGCTACTAGTCAGTACTAATAAATATATGCATTCAGTGTAATGTAGTAGTTTAGATATCGAGGTACACCACTAAAGACTGTCCTAGAAGAGGGTTGATCCATGAAAATAGAGATTATACTGATAGTAAGGTCTATGAGCCTTATTTCTTGTAAGTAAGGTCTATGAGCCTTATTTCTTGTAAGTAAGGTCTATGAGCCTTATTTGTGATAATCAAGTTTCCTTACACATTGCCTCTAATTCAGTTTTTCATTAGGAAACAAAATATATTTGAGATAGACTGTCATTATATCAAAGAAAAGGTTTTATTTAGAGAAATGACTATAATTTAATCCTAGTGATCAACTAGCAGATATGTTCACTAAGTCACCGTGGAGTTCAAGGATAAGATACATGCTACAAGCTTGATACATATGTCATATATGCACCAGTAATCCAGCATGAACAAGAGTGTGGAGTTTCACTATGCTTCCATTTCTTATGCTTAGTTTTCACATGTATTTAACACATACTTAGTGATAAGTTTCAAGTAAAATTGAAACCATTTGTTCTCTTGGAAATGCTCTAGCTTATTTATTCCTCCTATAAATTGCAGAATGAAATTATCTTACTGTGCATGTAATCACTACATGCTTATTCATTATTCTGAAGTACTTCAGATAAATTTTCGAGACTCTTGACTTTTCATTCAACAATGTAATTTTTAGATAGTTGATTCAGGATATTATTGTTACTTCGTTAGCAATTGTGTATAACAATTATGATTACAATGGTTGAGTTTTGGTGTCCGTAACACTATTATATTAATGCATTGCAAATACAATATCACGCCTCTGACGTGATTGTGTGGAAAAACTGCCTGTTATGTTCTGCCTATTCTGGATGTGGCAGAGAAGTCATTGTTACTACTCTTTATCTTTTCTTCTTGATGGTATAAATCGCTGTAGAAAAAAAAGATAATGGGTTGGTGCAATTTCCATTCTGTTTGCATGAATTGTCTACAACTCTACATCATGGTGAAAGATCATGTTGCGAATAAGCATTCTGTAGCAGAACTACTAAGCTGCTTTGCCTGAAATTATGTCAATTCGTTGAACAATTTGCTTTTTATAATTGTTAGGGTTTCTAAAAGTGTGAGAGATATACCTGGAAATCTCCAGTCTGCGACTAGTAGTGTTCCTTCTGGCAAAGCACTCCTGTATTTTGGTTTGTTTCTGGCGAGCGGAGTCTTCTTCATTTTCATTGCATTTACCTTGTTCCTGCCCGTGATGGTGGTTATGCCCCAAAAGTTTGCTATATGCTTTACTCTTGGGTGTGGATTTATTATTGGGTCATTCTTTGCTCTAAAAGGGCCAAAGAATCAGCTTTCTCACATGACGTCGAAGGAGGTAAGTTACCAGAATTTCATGTCTTGTTGTTTTCAAGGTGATGTTGCCTCAGCGAATTTACTTAAGTTTTGTATAATACTCCCTTTGATCTAATTGCATGCTTTTTATGCCTTCTCTGACTCTGTCCCCCTTTATCATTATTTTTCAGAGGCTCCCATTCACACTGGGGTTTATATGCAGCATGGTTGGTACCATTTATGTATCAATGGTGCGTCACAGCTACATTCTCTCCGTTGTATTCTCTGTTGTACAGGTATCAATTTCTTGGATCCTTGTTTCCCTGTTGCTTTGCCCTTCCCCTCCTGTTATAATTGGCATTTGCTGTGGATTTGCAGTTTGAGTAGTGGCTGTATTGTAAAATTTTGAATTTACATAGCAATTAATCCTTCTATACAGCACAAACTTGATAAATATGAGAGTTCCTATTTCCACATACTTAGTGGCTCGATTTATACAATGAGGGGCATTGGTTCCATGACATGGTTCCTATTTCTGATGTGTGGGACATTAATCAATTAACCAAACTATCTATTATCTATGTGCATATATGATATTTCAAAATAAATATGAAAAACAAAGTGGGGGCTCCAACCCCCACTAGGCCCAACATAGGGCTGGCCCTGGTTGGTTCCATGACATGGTTTCAGCAACTAGAGTGTGGAAATTGATCTTCCTTAGATATTTTTGCATATACTATTTCTTCGGTTTCTTTCTAAAGTTATCAATCTTATATAGAAAATGATGTTTTGATTATACTTGCAGGTTCTCTCACTTGGATACTATTCTATATCATATTTTCCCGGTGGATCTGCTGGAATGAGATTTCTGACTTCTGCTTTAACGTCCAGAATAATGAATTGTTTTGGGAGGTGATTTGGTTTTGGTTATTGTTTTTTTATTGGGAGGGAAAGA